>NW_027645720.1:0-67000 GCF_949357685.1 Gobio gobio
TCGAATCCCACTTCTGACAAACCAAACCTTTGGCCGCGGGCTCAAGCTAGAGTCTTTAACCCTCTGGCAAGTTGACCCCGTGATATATTAATGTTGACAAAGCACTGCATTTCGGTTTCCGTCACAACTAGAGAAACACTACTATAACGCTGGCCGTCATCACATGAACTTTAAAGTAACACTTTTGTGCCATGTATGGACTTCTATGGAATTTTCATGCAGTTTTCTTGGAATTTCATTCCATGACACTTTGTGAAATTGGACATGTTTTATCGAAGGGGATTCAATGGAATACCGCATTGCGATGTTTACCGGAATGAGAACTTGTTTGTGAAAGGGTATTCATGTTTTGTTTGGGGTTTCTTTGGAGGGATGCAATGTGATTCTTGGAGTTTGACTGTGATGTCATGGACTGACATTTTGGGGATGCAGTAGAATGTCATGGCAAGGAATTCCTGGATATTTCTTGGAATTACATGTCATGGGTTTTTGGGGTGTGGGATGGAGTGTCATGGGATGAGATTCATGGAATGTCAAGCGAAACATTGCATTGCCGTTGACAAGAAACGTCATGAGAATGAAAGAATGATGTTAAACATTGACAAAACATTGCAGCAACGCTGCCACATATTACGTGAATATGAGAGGAATGCTATTACTGCATTTATTCAACATAAGTCCTACAAAAGCATTGCATTTCAATCGCATTGCTCATGAAGAAATGGACAATCACACGAAAGGGTATAAAGAAACCCTCACTTTCGCCTAAACGCTCTCGTGTGCCAAAAAGCAGCACTCTGCCCCGTGTGAGGCTCGAACTCACGACCTTCAGATTATGAGACTGACGCGCTGCCTAACTGCGCCAACGAGGCCTGTGTTGTGACTAGGGTGAGCGGGGGACCACTAGCTTCTAGATCATCTGCTATTCGGAGTAGCTCCAAAAACGCTGCTCGCCAGTAGCTGCAACGTCAGGATGGCCGAGCGGTCTAAGGCGCTGCGTTCAGGTCGCAGTCTCCCCTGGAGGCGTGGGTTCGAATCCCACTTCTGACAAACCAAACCTTTGGCCGCGGGCTCAAGCTAGAGTCGTTAACCCTCTGGCAAGTTGACCCCGTGATATATTAATGTTGACAAAGCACTGCATTTCGGTTTCCGTCACAACTAGAGAAACACTACTGTAACGCTGGCCGTCATCACATGAACTTTAAAGTAACACTTTTGTGCCATGTATGGACTTCTATGGAATTTTCATGCAGTTTTCTTGGAATTTCATGCCATGACACTTTGTGAAATTGGACATGTTTTATCGAAGGGGATTCAATGGAATACCGCATTGCGATGTTTACCGGAATGAGAACTTGTTTGTGAAAGGGTATTCATGTTTTGTTTGGGGTTTCTTTGGAGGGATGCAATGTGATTCTTGGAGTTTGACTGTGATGTCATGGACTGACATTTTGGGGATGCAGTAGAATGTCATGGCAAGGAATTCCTGGAAATTTCTTGGAATGACATGTCATGGGTTTTTGGGGTGTGGGATGGAGTGTCATGGGATGAGATTCATGGAATGTCAAGCGAAACATTGCATTGCCGTTGACAAGAAACGTCATGAGAATGAAAGAATGATGTTAAACATTGACAAAACATTGCAGCAACGCTGCCACATATTACGTGAATATGAGAGGAATGCTATTACTGCATTTATTCAACATCAGTCCTACAAAAGCACTGCATTTCAATCGCATTGCTCATGAAGAAATGGACAATCACACGAAAGGGTATAAAGAAACCCTCACTTTCGCCTAAACGCTCTCGTGTGCCAAAAAGCACCACTCTGCCCCGTGTGAGGCTCGAACTCACGACCTTCAGATTATGAGACTGACGCGCTGCCTAACTGCGCCAACGAGGCCTGTGTTGTGACTAGGGTGAGCGGGGGACCACTAGCTTCTAGATCATCTGCTATTCGGAGTAGCTCCAAAAACGCTGCTCGCCAGTAGCTGCAACGTCAGGATGGCCGAGCGGTCTAAGGCGCTGCGTTCAAGCTGGGGAACAATAGTCCAACAAAGGTGGGGAAGAAGGGAAGAAAAGGGGGAAGAAAGAAAGAGAGAAGGGGAAGAAGGAAAAGAAAAAATGAAGAAAAGAAAGGGTGAAATGTGACTTTTGGAGATATTCCATCCTTAGCATATGTCTTGTGATAACTTTCCCAGTTTCTTTGTGTGGGAAAATCGCGCATTTACATTACACTGTTTTCTATTGCAGGTGATCACCAAGACCGGGGTTCGAATCCAGCTAAAGACAACTTTTTGTAATATTTATATTTTAATTAAATAAACACTTTTTTGAATGCATAATGTTCCAGTGTTAATAAAATATACATATGTAATTAGTTACCAATGGAACAGTGTTATTATTATTTAGTAGTTGTATTATTTTTGATCTGAATAAGCATTTTTAGGTTATATTCAAACAAGACATTTGCAAATCTGTTATTTGTAATGAACAAAGATGCAACCCATTAAACAGTAACCATTTTGCTGAAAAATGTCTGTCACAAGAATAATAATTTTTTTTTTTTATATATATATATACAAAGTTTTTATTGTTGCAGTGTTATGTGAAAGTAAAAAAGTCAAAATGCAATCACTTGTCATGTCAAATTGTTTTTATTTTACAATTATGTAAACAGAACAGTAATGAATATTAAATAAAATGTTAAATAAGTTTTCAAAAATAAAAGGTCAATTAAATTAAAATTTTAAATAACAATTTTAAAATGTTAAATAATGTTTAAAAACAAAATTAAAATGTTAAATATTACTGCACTCTATATACACAATACTATATACAAAAAAAAAATAATACTATATACAAAAAATATATATATATACATTATTTAGAAGTTGTTCTCCTCATTTCTTTTAACCACTCCTCTTTTGTAATGGTCTCTGTCTGTGGGCAATACACCCTGCCCCTGTACTGGCTGTGCCCAGTTGCAATTGTTTTAAATTGCCCACATTTTTTGCACTTGTTCGCCTCTACGGTTCTCCTGTAGGGTCTCTTGGGCATGGCAGCTGGTGTAGTAGGCTGTGAGCTGGTGCCCTGCACCACTGCAGGCTGTAACAGTGGCTGCATCATTGGCATGCCCTGGACCATCTGGACTCCTTGGACCATTGGCATGCCCTGGAACATTGGCACAGCCTGAAACATTGGCACACCCTGGAAACCTGGTGCTGCCGGTATAATAATATTCGGCAGCATCTGCAGTGATGATCCAGGTGCTGATGGTGTAACCAACATCTGACTCTGTGCTGGTGCCTTGGGCCTGAGAGGGGGTCGCCCAACAGCAGTCTGCCTCTGCTTTGCCTGACCTGCTGTGCTCTCTGGTAGCTTGTACTGGTGCAGCTCCCCTGGTTGTTCTGACTCTGTGCGTAGGCGCTTGGCAACCTGGAGAGGCTCCTGAGCTTCAGGGAGGGGCTGAGGCAACTGAATGCCCTGGAGCAGCACAGACAGTTCCTGCTTTTTCTGTCTGTTGTTGTGCCACTGAATCAGGGTGTTCTGGTTAACCTCCATCAGCTGTATTGACGTCCCTCCCATCACCAAGCCGTTGCCCAGTACAAGCTGCCTTATCCTGCGATAGTCTTGCAGGATCAGAGACCATCTTGACAGGGCTCCCTTGCCTTTTCTTTTGGGGCTAGGGTGAGCAGTGCAAAGTCTTATGAAGATGGTCTCCACCAGACGGCAACAGTCAGGCCACTGAGCAGCTATGCCACTTGCACCCAGCACACATCTGGTGGTGCTTTCTAGTCCAGGGGTTTGAGTGGGCCTCTGCGGTACCCTGAAGCGTCCACTCAGCAGTCTTTTTTTGTGTCGAGCTGCTGTCACCACCCCTGTCTTGTCCCGGTCATCAAGGTTCTGCCAAAGAGCAATTATGGTGTTGGCTTCCTGGTTGGTCAGACTGAGGGCTGTGTGACCCCGGAGCTCCATCAGATATTCTGCCAGCCTGTCCACATGTTGGTAACCCGGGATATTTTGGTAGTCAACAGCCTATTAAAAAATACAAACAAACAATGAAATTACTACATCACATCTGTTTAAAGCATAATTCTATTATTTTCCTGTTTATCATCATAAAGCTCTTTTGACACAATCTGTTTAGTACAAAGCACTATAGAAATAAAGCTGACTTAATGCATATTTGCTGTTTATGACTTTAGGCTGTATTTGTAAATTTAGAATATGTGGAAAGTCTGGATTCAAAGCACTGGATGTTAATTCATCACTGTTTGAATTATTCTACTTGATTTGAAAGAAATACAAAGGAGTGGTATTTACCATCTCTCCATCATCATCATCATCATCATCATCATCCTGCCCAGCATCTTCTGGCTCTGAGGGGAGAGGAGAGACAGCAGTCCCTGAGGGTCCAGCTTCAGCTGATGAAGGAGACTGTGTGAGGCCATGTGTGGGGTCAGGGACCAGTGAAGGGGATGTGGAGCCCAGTACAGATTCAGCACTGCAGGTGACCAGGGTGGCAGAACCCAGTGTCTGTGTGGAGGAGGATGGTGACAGAACAGCTTCAGGATCTGTAATGGTGTGATCCTCGCTGATGTCACAGAAGCCCTCATCTTCATCTCGCTCCTCCACACTGAGGTCCTCAATGAGCTCTGCGGTCTGCTCAGAGTCTGGATTCATGTCCTGCAGTGACTGACCAGTCTGCTGGAACAGATACTGCACTCCAATGAGCTCACCTGAAACAAACACAATAAACAAGCAGAAATTAAATACAATGTTGTGTATGATATTTGATAAAGTAGGCTTTTGTAGTAGCTCATATAGTGTAATGTTGTGAGAATATGGAGCTCATAGTTGAGGAGAAGGGAAAAAATGAAGAATTTTTTTATTTTTATTCAGAGGCCCAAAACCTTTACAGTTTTTTTTTTTACGATTGCTTAAGCACAATTTTAAAAACAAGGCTCATTTTGAGCTCATTATTTTTCTAATCAATTAAACCTGTGTTGCTTCAGTCCAGTAAATGTTAATCAAATATTACTAACAATATAAAAGTTATTCTTTAGAATTACTTTCTAAAAATCAGTGCAGATTTCACAGCAGAAAGACACGTGAAGCACGAGCTGAAGGAGGTTGTTTGTACAATTATAATAAAAGGCCTTTTACTTGCTAAAAAAAATATGGAATATCAATCAGATGACAGAGGGCATGTTTCCAGAAAAGTTTTGATCATGTTTAAAATTTAGAGGCCTTTAGAAATTTGCATATCAAATATGATACAGTAGACTGTAGGGTAAAATCTAATATATAGACTGAGATTACACAGAAATGGCAAATTTATAAACAATAACAAATTCACTCACCGGTGTAACATGCAGGGGCACAAAATGTGGGGACCACTTTCCTGCCAAACAGCTTTTCATAATTGCCGTTTACACAGTGAACTAGTTCTCCTGTGTAGCTGCGCAAAGCTGATGGCTCCGATGACAGGGAAGCAGCCTCCCGGTCCTGGTTCCACCGGTGTAGACCCTCCAGCAGATAAATCTGAAAATTCAGACTGTTTGCACTGGTCCCTGTAAATAGACACAACCGCGTGTTAAAGATGAAGGTGTTAAAGAAACATACAAAGACACATAATGCTCTTTCTTTACAGATGCACAAGTTGTGTGACAAAGACTTACCTGGGATGAAACGGTTCAGATGTAAATGAAAGGACTCAAGAGAAGTGGAGCCTCTTGCACATCTGTAAGTCTTCAGAAGCATGCCACCCTTGGTTAAGCTCCCCGTCTCTGTGTAAAGCACAAGACCAGGGGGATCTTGAATGCATTTGACATGCTTCTTCTGGACATTCCAGATGTGCTCCATCCTTTCTCTGTCCAGGAGAGGAACACCCAGGGAGTCATTGCCCTTGCTGCTCAGGAGCTCTGTAAGCAGCTGCTCATGGAGAAGGATGGTAGTCTCCACTCCACGGGTCCTCCTCCGGCAATGGAGAGCCAGCTCCATCCTGGTAAGATGCTTGTTGACATCTTCATCTGTCAGCGCAGGCCAACCCTGAGATATCAACTGCTCTCTCTTTGCTTTGCGAAGCTCAGAAACATCAGCCGCATCCCACTCAAAAATGCATGCTGACAGCCGTGACATAAAGATGGGATACAGCTGATGGGCATCAGTTGTACACCCCAAGGCAATCCTGCGCATAAAATGCCAGATGTCCAAGCGAACCATGAGATCTGGCCAACCTCTGAATCTTGTTTTCAGCTTGGTCTCGCCCACCTCAGTGCAGCAGCCACAGTCCACGTACAACACAGCATGTGGGTCCACACCAGCCTTCTGGTACCGTTTCACCAGACCATCTACCATTATGTCCAGTCCTGCTCCTTCCTGGGCTGTAAGCACACTTATGAGCACCTGACCAAACTCATTGCCAACAGAGGTAAGCCAGAGTCCCGTTCCCCTCGCCGTCCCAGCTAGCTTCTTGGTGATCTGTAATAGACATGATATGAAGCATGCTGTGAATGTAATGAAACTGCACACCACAGAGTGCCATGCTGTGATATAATAAACAGCATCATAAATGAACAAAAATCCACCACTAACCTTTTTAGTGGAATCCATCTTCAAGACAGAGCCATAGGTGGATGTTATCTTGGCATGGATTTCATCCAGCCTTGTCAGGATGTCTTGACTGTACACTGTGAGCAGCCACTTGCAGCTTGGCACCACTGTAGGCTCTGGGGGTTCCTGAAATTTTACCGGCAACACCCCAGGTGCATTGCGGAAGTCCAAACACTGCGTGGTGTACCGGGCCAGACGCTGGAGCCACTCCTCACTGTGGTTCTCACGCAGCTGTTTAATTATCCGCGTGGGACTGTTGCCTAGGCCACGTTCGCGCAGGAACCGAATGACCCTCATATCACAGGCATACCTTAGGAAAAGCAAAATCCAATTTACATATTTGTTTTGTAAAGTATTTGAAAATAAATGTGATGAAGGGCTATCAAGTGGATGTGGAATGAAAGTGTACTTACTTCCGCGTGAGGATGACCCGAAACTCCGATCGATGGCCCAGATCCAGCTGTTGCAGGACAGTCTGACTCCAAGACACATGCGTGGCTTTACACTTGGCACAGATTAGGGTTTCTGTCACCATGTTGTACATCCTATCGATGTCCAGAACCTGCCGTGCCCTTTTGTGCAGACCTCCACCTGTCAGCTGATGCTGTCTACAGGCAGGATTGGGACAGATAACCTTTACCCTCCACAGCTTGTACGGCATCCACAGCAACAGAGCATGACAAAAAAATCTGTCTGGAGCTGGAGCCTGGTTGTAGGTAAGTGCTGGCTGTGGTGGGTAATACCAGAGCTGTAAGTTTTCACGAAGCTCTGGTTTCCCCTTGGGCCCCGTTTTAAAAAGTCTGTTTGCAATCCACCTGTGGTCTTCCTGTGGCAAGGTCTCCGACCACAAACGATGCAGTCGAACTGCAGATGGAGCTTGCAATATTGCCCCAGAAGGAGCAGTCTGTGAAAGAAAAAGAAAAAACATTAAGTCTAGCAAGATCATTTGATCAATAAGCGCTTTATTTTTCCAAGACTACCCTCACATGAAACAGTGATTATTGCTACAATAAAACTGGTAACTTTGTATTAGTCACTACTGTCATCCAAAAAGGAATGAATATTCTTAAAGCCAGTTTAATATATAAAATATCAACAGCAGGTAAGCTTATTTTCTAACTAATTTTGCAAACATCATCTCTTTATTTTAAATATCTGATTATGTTGACAACCATAAATATTTCTTTACATTTATTATCAAGTTGATTCTCTGAGGAGCCAAGCACAAACATTATGACTTTGCTTGGTTAGTGTTTATTAAGCTTGAAAGTGTTTAAGGAAGCTACTGGTTATCACATTAAAAATGTCAGGGTATGTAAGCCCCATCCCATAAAATATTGGATATCAAGTACTTACTTTACATTAATAGAATAAAACTGATGGTAAATTTGTTCCAAATGTTTTCAGAACTGTGTCAGCGGCCAGCACTGTTTTGTGTTAAGTTAGGGTTAATATGCCAGTTTAGTTACCTTTATAGACCAACAGAATTTGAAATGACTTACCGAGACAATACTGCAAGACTCGGCAGGACTGGGCACATCTGCAGTGGTTCTGGAGACAGAGGCTGGAACTCCAGGGTCTTGTGTCTGTACAATCACGCAGTGAAATATAATAGATGTTTTATAACAGGAGAAACAGTCAAACATAACTGTCTAATAATTTTAACTCATCCTAGATGCAGTTACAAAACTGTATACTATAGCCTTTGTTTTTTGAAAGAAGATTGAAGATTAATATACAGACAAAAACAGTAATACCAGGAAATATAATTGCATTTTAATATCATTCGCTGCTTATTATAATCTATTTTCAAATTATTTAGTGCATCAATTGCTGAATAAAAGTGTACTATTTCTTTAAAAAAAAATACCAACTTTTGTACTGCAGTGTATATAAAATCTATTTAATTCAAACATTATATTGTACTGTTCTTCTGTACTGTTAGAGTTAAATATGTCACTAAAAAGTGCACAGGAGTGGAGTGTGTCTTCATACAATGCAATGTGGATTATACCAGTACTTACAGAGACAGTGGTGCTTGTAATGGGACCACTGGACACTGCTGCACTGGGCTTGTCAACAACCTGAGATGGTTTCCTAGCCATAATTAGGTTGGGCTTTGCTGCAGCGATGTGGGACCCACTAAATCTTGGCTTGGTAAACTAAAATAAGGAAAAACAATTTCAATGAAAAGACTAAATGTGCTGTAACAAATATATAATTGAATTTTTGGAAAATTACAAAATATCTATTGTTCCTATATGTTATTGTTCAACTAGTTAAATACAATATGCCAATTGGTTTCTGTAGAATGGTTTCCCTAAAGTTCATGATGTAAGATTGCTGAATAACTGAGAGAAAGCAGGACAATGGTATATAAGTAGCATTTTAGTGTCCCTCTTCTACTTATACAGATTGAAATAAGCACAGTTAGAATATACAAATATGTGGGAAGGCATTGCTATAATCTGAGTATATTGTAATTCAGCAGGTACCTTTTTAAAATTACTTAAAATCTAAAGTAGTTTGAGCATAGATTCTAAGAGAAGGTATTTATTAACAGTAATCACGATTACACTTTAAATGGCCACAAGTAGATGCATGATGACTGAATTAATAATGTGTGTATCATTCATTGTGCATAAGTGGAATGTTACCTGAGCAATACAGAAAGAGATCAAGAAAAAGATCAAGAGAGATGCCATGAAGGACTTGAGAAGAGAAGAAAGAGAGCACATAGGTTACATTGTTCTTTTATCATTGACCATGTGACATGGCATTCAAACTAACCAATCAGCACACCCCTGTACAAGGTGTGACAATTGGCAGGTAGGTGTGAAAAACATACCAGCCAACAACACAGCCTTTTACTTTCTGCACTTCATTACATTTCAACTTAACTTTTAAACTTAAAATTGAAATTCCTTTAAATTGTATTACCCTTGACAAACTTGGAATTATCCTAGATGTCACAGATGGAGTGGTCTGGGGCTGGAGCCGAGGCTGGAGCTGAGGCTGAGGCAGACTCTGCTCCATGACCTGCTGTGCTGGTCCAGTAGCGGCAGTGGCCTGTTTAAGACAACCACAAAAATACATACAATCATTTTTGAATGAGAAAATTTTTTTTTTTTGTAAAATATATATATAAAAATAAATACTTGCAACATCTTCACATTGTTACCTTTTGAGTGTGAAAACCACACATACACTTTGGGACTGCTCCAAGTAAGGTTGTCTGGCCGCGAGACTGCATCGGACATTTTTCAATCTGTAAACATTATAACATGTAATACACAATACATGCATTTCTAACTAAACAGGTATGGCACATTTATTCACTGTCATTTTCCAGGATGCGTGTCATATTTATTTTGTATTAATTAATGTTCTTTGATGGAGAAAATGTAAAATTAGAGAAAGAGTGAATGAGTGAGTTTGTTTCCCCCACTAAAAGAACAAGAGATGAACATCTCACACCTTCAAACCATCCCCCAACATCCCTGCCCCCTCTCTCTCAACCCCAGAACAAACCCCCAGAACAAACAAGTCTAGTAGTTTTTTTATAGTACAGTTCACACTGTAGTTTTTTTATAGTATGACATAAATCTCAAATACCTGCAACATCATTTATATGCAGCATATAGATATTCATAAACATCTATAAATAATAATGATACCTGGTTTACATTGGTGTAAACCATAAGTAACAAACCATTGTTCTAATGAATGAGATCAGGTACATGTTTGTACTGACCACTAATATGTTCTTCTGTTATGCAAATACATTTAACAAACAATTCTAATGTTCAATTATGCAAGTCAACAAACACTTAAGTTGTTTATTTCATGAAAAGGTCACAAAAGCACACACTCACTCTTTGATACACGTCATGCCACTTTTTCTGTCGTGGTGCTGGTCTGTTACCCTCAGATGATGGCCAAACTCCTGTGCTGGCAAACTTTTTTAGACGTGCTATCCATTCAGAGTCCGACATGCCTTTATGGGATTTTTTTCCAGACATTTTTTTTGCCCAGGATTAAACTGTTTTGGACAAAACTACCCTTAATAAAATGATTTCTTTGGGGAAAAAACCACACAACACAACATGTCATTCAAATATGTCATTCGTTTTCTTACCTGCTGTCCGAAATATCGTTGTGTATGTTTTCTATAAATAAACTTGACCTCCGTGAAAATGCTGACCTCCGTGTCCGTGATGCTCGTCTGCTGAACTATTTTTGAACTCTGACACACCCCCTGAGGACTATGTCATCACTTCGTAAACCTTCGGCTCAGTTCGGAAACTTGATTGACATCTGGCTTGCCGCTTCAACTAGCGGTGAAAGGCGTAAACGTGCTCGTGACAGTTCCTGAACTCTGATTGGTCAAATGTCGAAAATGTCAAGAATTCATTGAACTCTGATTGGTCAAATGTCGAAAATGTCGAGATAATGTTAAGAATGGGGCTTTCTGATTGGTTGCAAATGTTATAGTGCTTCGACGTGATTGGCTGTGGAGTTCAACATTGTTCAACATCTGCCCCAAAATGTTGGACGATCCTTCGGCAGCTGGCGTTCAGGTCGCAGTCTCCCCTGGAGGCGTGGGTTCGAATCCCACTTCTGACAAACCAAACCTTTGGCCGCGGGCTCAAGCTAGAGTCTTTAACCCTCTGGTAAGTTGACCCCGTGATATATTAATGTTGACAAAGCATTGCATTTCGGTTTCCGTCACAACTAGAGAAACACTACTGTAACGCTGGCCGTCATCACATGAACTTTAAAGTAACACTTTTGTGCCATGTATGGACTTCTATGGAATTTTCATGCAGTTTTCTTGGAATTTCATGCCATGACACTTTGTGAAATTGGACATGTTTTATCGAAGGGGATTCAATGGAATACCGCATTGCGATGTTTACCGGAATGAGAACTTGTTTGTGAAAGGGTATTCATGTTTTGTTTGGGGTTTCTTTGGAGGGATGCAATGTGATTCTTGGAGTTTGACTGTGATGTCATGGACTGACATTTTGGGGATGCAGTAGAATGTCATGGCAAGGAATTCCTGGAAATTTCTTGGAATGACATGTCATGGGTTTTTGGGGTGTGGGATGGAGTGTCATGGGATGAGATTCATGGAATGTCAAGCGAAACATTGCATTGCCGTTGACAAGAAACGTCATGAGAATGAAAGAATGATGTTAAACATTGACAAAACATTGCAGCAACGCTGCCACATATTACGTGAATATGAGAGGAATGCTATTACTGCATTTATTCAACATCAGTCCTACAAAAGCACTGCATTTCAATCGCATTGCTCATGAAGAAATGGACAATCACACGAAAGGGTATAAAGAAACCCTCACTTTCGCCTAAACGCTCTCGTGTGCCAAAAAGCACCACTCTGCCCCGTGTGAGGCTCGAACTCACGACCTTCAGATTATGAGACTGACGCGCTGCCTAACTGCGCCAACGAGGCCTGTGTTGTGACTAGGGTGAGCGGGGGACCACTAGCTTCTAGATCATCTGCTATTCGGAGTAGCTCCAAAAACGCTGCTCGCCAGTAGCTGGAATGTCAGGATGGCCGAGCGGTCTAAGGCGCTGCGTTCAGGTCGCAGTCTCCCCTGGAGACGTGGGTTCGAATCCCACTTCTGACAAACCAAACCTTTGGCCGCGGGCTCAAGCTAGAGTCTTTAACCCTCTGGCAAGTTGACCCCGTGATATATTAATGTTGACAAAGCACTGCATTTCGGTTTCCGTCACAACTAGAGAAACACTACTATAACGCTGGCCGTCATCACATGAACTTTAAAGTAACACTTTTGTGCCATGTATGGACTTCTATGGAATTTTCATGCAGTTTTCTTGGAATTTCATTCCATGACACTTTGTGAAATTGGACATGTTTTATCGAAGGGGATTCAATGGAATACCGCATTGCGATGTTTACCGGAATGAGAACTTGTTTGTGAAAGGGTATTCATGTTTTGTTTGGGGTTTCTTTGGAGGGATGCAATGTGATTCTTGGAGTTTGACTGTGATGTCATGGACTGACATTTTGGGGATGCAGTAGAATGTCATGGCAAGGAATTCCTGGATATTTCTTGGAATTACATGTCATGGGTTTTTGGGGTGTGGGATGGAGTGTCATGGGATGAGATTCATGGAATGTCAAGCGAAACATTGCATTGCCGTTGACAAGAAACGTCATGAGAATGAAAGAATGATGTTAAACATTGACAAAACATTGCAGCAACGCTGCCACATATTACGTGAATATGAGAGGAATGCTATTACTGCATTTATTCAACATAAGTCCTACAAAAGCATTGCATTTCAATCGCATTGCTCATGAAGAAATGGACAATCACACGAAAGGGTATAAAGAAACCCTCACTTTCGCCTAAACGCTCTCGTGTGCCAAAAAGCACCACTCTGCCCCGTGTGAGGCTCGAACTCACGACCTTCAGATTATGAGACTGACGCGCTGCCTAACTGCGCCAACGAGGCCTGTGTTGTGACTAGGGTGAGCGGGGGACCACTAGCTTCTAGATCATCTGCTATTCGGAGTAGCTCCAAAAACGCTGCTCGCCAGTAGCTGCAACGTCAGGATGGCCGAGCGGTCTAAGGCGCTGCGTTCAGGTCGCAGTCTCCCCTGGAGGCGTGGGTTCGAATCCCACTTCTGACAAACCAAACCTTTGGCCGCGGGCTCAAGCTAGAGTCTTTAACCCTCTGGCAAGTTGACCCCGTGATATATTAATGTTGACAAAGCACTGCATTTCGGTTTCCGTCACAACTAGAGAAACACTACTGTAACGCTGGCCGTCATCACATGAACTTTAAAGTAACACTTTTGTGCCATGTATGGACTTCTATGGAATTTTCATGCAGTTTTCTTGGAATTTCATTCCATGACACTTTGTGAAATTGGACATGTTTTATCGAAGGGGATTCAATGGAATACCGCATTGCGATGTTTACCGGAATGAGAACTTGTTTGTGAAAGGGTATTCATGTTTTGTTTGGGGTTTCTTTGGAGGGATGCAATGTGATTCTTGGAGTTTGACTGTGATGTCATGGACTGACATTTTGGGGATGCAGTAGAATGTCATGGCAAGGAATTCCTGGAAATTTCTTGGAATGACATGTCATGGGTTTTTGGGGTGTGGGATGGAGTGTCATGGGATGAGATTCATGGAATGTCAAGCGAAACATTGCATTGCCGTTGACAAGAAACGTCATGAGAATGAAAGAATGATGTTAAACATTGACAAAACATTGCAGCAACGCTGCCACATATTACGTGAATATGAGAGGAATGCTATTACTGCATTTATTCAACATCAGTCCTACAAAAGCACTGCATTTCAATCGCATTGCTCATGAAGAAATGGACAATCACACGAAAGGGTATAAAGAAACCCTCACTTTCGCCTAAACGCTCTCGTGTGCCAAAAAGCACCACTCTGCCCCGTGTGAGGCTCGAACTCACGACCTTCAGATTATGAGACTGACGCGCTGCCTAACTGCGCCAACGAGGCCTGTGTTGTGACTAGGGTGAGCGGGGGACCACTAGCTTCTAGATCATCTGCTATTCGGAGTAGCTCCAAAAACGCTGCTCGCCAGTAGCTGCAACGTCAGGATGGCCGAGCGGTCTAAGGCGCTGCGTTCAGGTCGCAGTCTCCCCTGGAGGCGTGGGTTCGAATCCCACTTCTGACAAACCAAACCTTTGGCCGCGGGCTCAAGCTAGAGTCTTTAACCCTCTGGCAAGTTGACCCCGTGATATATTAATGTTGACAAAGCACTGCATTTCGGTTTCCGTCACAACTAGAGAAACACTACTGTAACGCTGGCCGTCATCACATGAACTTTAAAGTAACACTTTTGTGCCATGTATGGACTTCTATGGAATTTTCATGCAGTTTTCTTGGAATTTCATGCCATGACACTTTGTGAAATTGGACATGTTTTATCGAAGGGGATTCAATGGAATACCGCATTGCGATGTTTACCGGAATGAGAACTTGTTTGTGAAAGGGTATTCATGTTTTGTTTGAGGTTTCTTTGGAGGGATGCAATGTGATTCTTGGAGTTTGACTGTGATGTCATGGACTGACATTTTGGGGATGCAGTAGAATGTCATGGCAAGGAATTCCTGGAAATTTCTTGGAATGACATGTCATGGGTTTTTGGGGTGTGGGATGGAGTGTCATGGGATGAGATTCATGGAATGTCAAGCGAAACATTGCATTGCCGTTGACAAGAAACGTCATGAGAATGAAAGAATGATGTTAAACATTGACAAAACATTGCAGCAACGCTGCCACATATTACGTGAATATGAGAGGAATGCTATTACTGCATTTATTCAACATCAGTCCTACAAAAGCACTGCATTTCAATCGCATTGCTCATGAAGAAATGGACAATCACACGAAAGGGTATAAAGAAACCCTCACTTTCGCCTAAACGCTCTCGTGTGCCAAAAAGCACCACTCTGCCCCGTGTGAGGCTCGAACTCACGACCTTCAGATTATGAGACTGACGCGCTGCCTAACTGCGCCAACGAGGCCTGTGTTGTGACTAGGGTGAGCGGGGGACCACTAGCTTCTAGATCATCTGCTATTCGGAGTAGCTCCAAAAACGCTGCTCGCCAGTAGCTGCAACGTCAGGATGGCCGAGCGGTCTAAGGCGCTGCGTTCAGGTCGCAGTCTCCCCTGGAGGCGTGGGTTCGAATCCCACTTCTGACAAACCAAACCTTTGGCCGCGGGCTCAAGCTAGAGTCTTTAACCCTCTGGCAAGTTGACCCCGTGATATATTAATGTTGACAAAGCACTGCATTTCGGTTTCCGTCACAACTAGAGAAACACTACTGTAACGCTGGCCGTCATCACATGAACTTTAAAGTAACACTTTTGTGCCATGTATGGACTTCTATGGAATTTTCATGCAGTTTTCTTGGAATTTCATGCCATGACACTTTGTGAAATTGGACATGTTTTATCGAAGGGGATTCAATGGAATACCGCATTGCGATGTTTACCGGAATGAGAACTTGTTTGTGAAAGGGTATTCATGTTTTGTTTGGGGTTTCTTTGGAGGGATGCAATGTGATTCTTGGAGTTTGACTGTGATGTCATGGACTGACATTTTGGGGATGCAGTAGAATGTCATGGCAAGGAATTCCTGGAAATTTCTTGGAATGACATGTCATGGGTTTTTGGGGTGTGGGATGGAGTGTCATGGGATGAGATTCATGGAATGTCAAGCGAAACATTGCATTGCCGTTGACAAGAAACGTCATGAGAATGAAAGAATGATGTTAAACATTGACAAAACATTGCAGCAACGCTGCCACATATTACGTGAATATGAGAGGAATGCTATTACTGCATTTATTCAACATCAGTCCTACAAAAGCACTGCATTTCAATCGCATTGCTCATGAAGAAATGGACAATCACACGAAAGGGTATAAAGAAACCCTCACTTTCGCCTAAACGCTCTCGTGTGCCAAAAAGCACCACTCTGCCCCGTGTGAGGCTCGAACTCACGACCTTCAGATTATGAGACTGACGCGCTGCCTAACTGCGCCAACGAGGCCTGTGTTGTGACTAGGGTGAGCGGGGGACCACTAGCTTCTAGATCATCTGCTATTCGGAGTAGCTCCAAAAACGCTGCTCGCCAGTAGCTGCAACGTCAGGATGGCCGAGCGGTCTAAGGCGCTGCGTTCAGGTCGCAGTCTCCCCTGGAGGCGTGGGTTCGAATCCCACTTCTGACAAACCAAACCTTTGGCCGCGGGCTCAAGCTAGAGTCTTTAACCCTCTGGCAAGTTGACCCCGTGATATATTAATGTTGACAAAGCACTGCATTTCGGTTTCCGTCACAACTAGAGAAACACTACTGTAATGCTGGCCGTCATCACATGAACTTTAAAGTAACACTTTTGTGCCATGTATGGACTTCTATGGAATTTTCATGCAGTTTTCTTGGAATTTCATGCCATGACACTTTGTGAAATTGGACATGTTTTATCGAAGGGGATTCAATGGAATACCGCATTGCGATGTTTACCGGAATGAGAACTTGTTTGTGAAAGGGTATTCATGTTTTGTTTGAGGTTTCTTTGGAGGGATGCAATGTGATTCTTGGAGTTTGACTGTGATGTCATGGACTGACATTTTGGGGATGCAGTAGAATGTCATGGCAAGGAATTCCTGGAAATTTCTTGGAATGACATGTCATGGGTTTTTGGGGTGTGGGATGGAGTGTCATGGGATGAGATTCATGGAATGTCAAGCGAAACATTGCATTGCCGTTGACAAGAAACGTCATGAGAATGAAAGAATGATGTTAAACATTGACAAAACATTGCAGCAACGCTGCCACATATTACGTGAATATGAGAGGAATGCTATTACTGCATTTATTCAACATCAGTCCTACAAAAGCACTGCATTTCAATCGCATTGCTCATGAAGAAATGGACAATCACACGAAAGGGTATAAAGAAACCCTCACTTTCGCCTAAACGCTCTCGTGTGCCAAAAAGCACCACTCTGCCCCGTGTGAGGCTCGAACTCACGACCTTCAGATTATGAGACTGACGCGCTGCCTAACTGCGCCAACGAGGCCTGTGTTGTGACTAGGGTGAGCGGGGGACCACTAGCTTCTAGATCATCTGCTATTCGGAGTAGCTCCAAAAACGCTGCTCGCCAGTAGCTGAAACGTCAGGATGGCCGAGCGGTCTAAGGCGCTGCGTTCAGGTCGCAGTCTCCCCTGGAGGCGTGGGTTCGAATCCCACTTCTGACAAACCAAACCTTTGGCCGCGGGCTCAAGCTAGAGTCTTTAACCCTCTGGCAAGTTGACCCCGTGATATATTAATGTTGACAAAGCACTGCATTTCGGTTTCCGTCACAACTAGAGAAACACTACTGTAACGCTGGCCGTCATCACATGAACTTTAAAGTAACACTTTTGTGCCATGTATGGACTTCTATGGAATTTTCATGCAGTTTTCTTGGAATTTCATGCCATGACACTTTGTGAAATTGGACATGTTTTATCGAAGGGGATTCAATGGAATACCGCATTGCGATGTTTACCGGAATGAGAACTTGTTTGTGAAAGGGTATTCATGTTTTGTTTGGGGTTTCTTTGGAGGGATGCAATGTGATTCTTGGAGTTTGACTGTGATGTCATGGACTGACATTTTGGGGATGCAGTAGAATGTCATGGCAAGGAATTCCTGGAAATTTCTTGGAATGACATGTCATGGGTTTTTGGGGTGTGGGATGGAGTGTCATGGGATGAGATTCATGGAATGTCAAGCGAAACATTGCATTGCCGTTGACAAGAAACGTCATGAGAATGAAAGAATGATGTTAAACATTGACAAAACATTGCAGCAACGCTGCCACATATTACGTGAATATGAGAGGAATGCTATTACTGCATTTATTCAACATCAGTCCTACAAAAGCACTGCATTTCAATCGCATTGCTCATGAAGAAATGGACAATCACACGAAAGGGTATAAAGAAACCCTCACTTTCGCCTAAACGCTCTCGTGTGCCAAAAAGCACCACTCTGCCCCGTGTGAGGCTCGAACTCACGACCTTCAGATTATGAGACTGACGCGCTGCCTAACTGCGCCAACGAGGCCTGTGTTGTGACTAGGGTGAGCGGGGGACCACTAGCTTCTAGATCATCTGCCATTCGGAGTAGCTCCAAAAACGCTGCTCGCCAGTAGCTGGAATGTCAGGATGGTCGAGTGGTCTAAGGCGCTGCGTTCAGGTCGCAGTCTCCCCTGGAGACGTGGGTTCGAATCCCACTTCTGACAAACCAAACCTTTGGCCGCGGGCTCAAGCTAGAGTCTTTAACCCTCTGGCAAGTTGACCCCGTGATATATTAATGTTGACAAAGCACTGCATTTCGGTTTCCGTCACAACTAGAGAAACACTACTATAACGCTGGCCGTCATCACATGAACTTTAAAGTAACACTTTTGTGCCATGTATGGACTTCTATGGAATTTTCATGCAGTTTTCTTGGAATTTCATTCCATGACACTTTGTGAAATTGGACATGTTTTATCGAAGGGGATTCAATGGAATACCGCATTGCGATGTTTACCGGAATGAGAACTTGTTTGTGAAAGGGTATTCATGTTTTGTTTGGGGTTTCTTTGGAGGGATGCAATGTGATTCTTGGAGTTTGACTGTGATGTCATGGACTGACATTTTGGGGATGCAGTAGAATGTCATGGCAAGGAATTCCTGGATATTTCTTGGAATTACATGTCATGGGTTTTTGGGGTGTGGGATGGAGTGTCATGGGATGAGATTCATGGAATGTCAAGCGAAACATTGCATTGCCGTTGACAAGAAACGTCATGAGAATGAAAGAATGATGTTAAACATTGACAAAACATTGCAGCAACGCTGCCACATATTACGTGAATATGAGAGGAATGCTATTACTGCATTTATTCAACATAAGTCCTACAAAAGCATTGCATTTCAATCGCATTGCTCATGAAGAAATGGACAATCACACGAAAGGGTATAAAGAAACCCTCACTTTCGCCTAAACGCTCTCGTGTGCCAAAAAGCACCACTCTGCCCCGTGTGAGGCTCGAACTCACGACCTTCAGATTATGAGACTGACGCGCTGCCTAACTGCGCCAACGAGGCCTGTGTTGTGACTAGGGTGAGCGGGGGACCACTAGCTTCTAGATCATCTGCTATTCGGAGTAGCTCCAAAAACGCTGCTCGCCAGTAGCTGCAACGTCAGGATGGCCGAGCGGTCTAAGGCGCTGCGTTCAGGTCGCAGTCTCCCCTGGAGGCGTGGGTTCGAATCCCACTTCTGACAAACCAAACCTTTGGCCGCGGGCTCAAGCTAGAGTCTTTAACCCTCTGGCAAGTTGACCCCGTGATATATTAATGTTGACAAAGCACTGCATTTCGGTTTCCGTCACAACTAGAGAAACACTACTGTAACGCTGGCCGTCATCACATGAACTTTAAAGTAACACTTTTGTGCCATGTATGGACTTCTATGGAATTTTCATGCAGTTTTCTTGGAATTTCATTCCATGACACTTTGTGAAATTGGACATGTTTTATCGAAGGGGATTCAATGGAATACCGCATTGCGATGTTTACCGGAATGAGAACTTGTTTGTGAAAGGGTATTCATGTTTTGTTTGGGGTTTCTTTGGAGGGATGCAATGTGATTCTTGGAGTTTGACTGTGATGTCATGGACTGACATTTTGGGGATGCAGTAGAATGTCATGGCAAGGAATTCCTGGAAATTTCTTGGAATGACATGTCATGGGTTTTTGGGGTGTGGGATGGAGTGTCATGGGATGAGATTCATGGAATGTCAAGCGAAACATTGCATTGCCGTTGACAAGAAACGTCATGAGAATGAAAGAATGATGTTAAACATTGACAAAACATTGCAGCAACGCTGCCACATATTACGTGAATATGAGAGGAATGCTATTACTGCATTTATTCAACATCAGTCCTACAAAAGCACTGCATTTCAATCGCATTGCTCATGAAGAAATGGACAATCACACGAAAGGGTATAAAGAAACCCTCACTTTCGCCTAAACGCTCTCGTGTGCCAAAAAGCACCACTCTGCCCCGTGTGAGGCTCGAACTCACGACCTTCAGATTATGAGACTGACGCGCTGCCTAACTGCGCCAACGAGGCCTGTGTTGTGACTAGGGTGAGCGGGGGACCACTAGCTTCTAGATCATCTGCTATTCGGAGTAGCTCCAAAAACGCTGCTCGCCAGTAGCTGCAACGTCAGGATGGCCGAGCGGTCTAAGGCGCTGCGTTCAGGTCGCAGTCTCCCCTGGAGGCGTGGGTTCGAATCCCACTTCTGACAAACCAAACCTTTGGCCGCGGGCTCAAGCTAGAGTCTTTAACCCTCTGGCAAGTTGACCCCGTGATATATTAATGTTGACAAAGCACTGCATTTCGGTTTCCGTCACAACTAGAGAAACACTACTGTAACGCTGGCCGTCATCACATGAACTTTAAAGTAACACTTTTGTGCCATGTATGGACTTCTATGGAATTTTCATGCAGTTTTCTTGGAATTTCATGCCATGACACTTTGTGAAATTGGACATGTTTTATCGAAGGGGATTCAATGGAATACCGCATTGCGATGTTTACCGGAATGAGAACTTGTTTGTGAAAGGGTATTCATGTTTTGTTTGAGGTTTCTTTGGAGGGATGCAATGTGATTCTTGGAGTTTGACTGTGATGTCATGGACTGACATTTTGGGGATGCAGTAGAATGTCATGGCAAGGAATTCCTGGAAATTTCTTGGAATGACATGTCATGGGTTTTTGGGGTGTGGGATGGAGTGTCATGGGATGAGATTCATGGAATGTCAAGCGAAACATTGCATTGCCGTTGACAAGAAACGTCATGAGAATGAAAGAATGATGTTAAACATTGACAAAACATTGCAGCAACGCTGCCACATATTACGTGAATATGAGAGGAATGCTATTACTGCATTTATTCAACATCAGTCCTACAAAAGCACTGCATTTCAATCGCATTGCTCATGAAGAAATGGACAATCACACGAAAGGGTATAAAGAAACCCTCACTTTCGCCTAAACGCTCTCGTGTGCCAAAAAGCACCACTCTGCCCCGTGTGAGGCTCGAACTCACGACCTTCAGATTATGAGACTGACGCGCTGCCTAACTGCGCCAACGAGGCCTGTGTTGTGACTAGGGTGAGCGGGGGACCACTAGCTTCTAGATCATCTGCTATTCGGAGTAGCTCCAAAAACGCTGCTCGCCAGTAGCTGAAACGTCAGGATGGCCGAGCGGTCTAAGGCGCTGCGTTCAGGTCGCAGTCTCCCCTGGAGGCGTGGGTTCGAATCCCACTTCTGACAAACCAAACCTTTGGCCGCGGGCTCAAGCTAGAGTCTTTAACCCTCTGGCAAGTTGACCCCGTGATATATTAATGTTGACAAAGCACTGCATTTCGGTTTCCGTCACAACTAGAGAAACACTACTGTAACGCTGGCCGTCATCACATGAACTTTAAAGTAACACTTTTGTGCCATGTATGGACTTCTATGGAATTTTCATGCAGTTTTCTTGGAATTTCATGCCATGACACTTTGTGAAATTGGACATGTTTTATCGAAGGGGATTCAATGGAATACCGCATTGCGATGTTTACCGGAATGAGAACTTGTTTGTGAAAGGGTATTCATGTTTTGTTTGGGGTTTCTTTGGAGGGATGCAATGTGATTCTTGGAGTTTGACTGTGATGTCATGGACTGACATTTTGGGGATGCAGTAGAATGTCATGGCAAGGAATTCCTGGAAATTTCTTGGAATGACATGTCATGGGTTTTTGGGGTGTGGGATGGAGTGTCATGGGATGAGATTCATGGAATGTCAAGCGAAACATTGCATTGCCGTTGACAAGAAACGTCATGAGAATGAAAGAATGATGTTAAACATTGACAAAACATTGCAGCAACGCTGCCACATATTACGTGAATATGAGAGGAATGCTATTACTGCATTTATTCAACATCAGTCCTACAAAAGCACTGCATTTCAATCGCATTGCTCATGAAGAAATGGACAATCACACGAAAGGGTATAAAGAAACCCTCACTTTCGCCTAAACGCTCTCGTGTGCCAAAAAGCACCACTCTGCCCCGTGTGAGGCTCGAACTCACGACCTTCAGATTATGAGACTGACGCGCTGCCTAACTGCGCCAACGAGGCCTGTGTTGTGACTAGGGTGAGCGGGGGACCACTAGCTTCTAGATCATCTGCCATTCGGAGTAGCTCCAAAAACGCTGCTCGCCAGTAGCTGGAATGTCAGGATGGTCGAGTGGTCTAAGGCGCTGCGTTCAGGTCGCAGTCTCCCCTGGAGACGTGGGTTCGAATCCCACTTCTGACAAACCAAACCTTTGGCCGCGGGCTCAAGCTAGAGTCTTTAACCCTCTGGCAAGTTGACCCCGTGATATATTAATGTTGACAAAGCACTGCATTTCGGTTTCCGTCACAACTAGAGAAACACTACTATAACGCTGGCCGTCATCACATGAACTTTAAAGTAACACTTTTGTGCCATGTATGGACTTCTATGGAATTTTCATGCAGTTTTCTTGGAATTTCATTCCATGACACTTTGTGAAATTGGACATGTTTTATCGAAGGGGATTCAATGGAATACCGCATTGCGATGTTTACCGGAATGAGAACTTGTTTGTGAAAGGGTATTCATGTTTTGTTTGGGGTTTCTTTGGAGGGATGCAATGTGATTCTTGGAGTTTGACTGTGATGTCATGGACTGACATTTTGGGGATGCAGTAGAATGTCATGGCAAGGAATTCCTGGATATTTCTTGGAATTACATGTCATGGGTTTTTGGGGTGTGGGATGGAGTGTCATGGGATGAGATTCATGGAATGTCAAGCGAAACATTGCATTGCCGTTGACAAGAAACGTCATGAGAATGAAAGAATGATGTTAAACATTGACAAAACATTGCAGCAACGCTGCCACATATTACGTGAATATGAGAGGAATGCTATTACTGCATTTATTCAACATAAGTCCTACAAAAGCATTGCATTTCAATCGCATTGCTCATGAAGAAATGGACAATCACACGAAAGGGTATAAAGAAACCCTCACTTTCGCCTAAACGCTCTCGTGTGCCAAAAAGCACCACTCTGCCCCGTGTGAGGCTCGAACTCACGACCTTCAGATTATGAGACTGACGCGCTGCCTAACTGCGCCAACGAGGCCTGTGTTGTGACTAGGGTGAGCGGGGGACCACTAGCTTCTAGATCATCTGCTATTCGGAGTAGCTCCAAAAACGCTGCTCGCCAGTAGCTGCAACGTCAGGATGGCCGAGCGGTCTAAGGCGCTGCGTTCAGGTCGCAGTCTCCCCTGGAGGCGTGGGTTCGAATCCCACTTCTGACAAACCAAACCTTTGGCCGCGGGCTCAAGCTAGAGTCTTTAACCCTCTGGCAAGTTGACCCCGTGATATATTAATGTTGACAAAGCACTGCATTTCGGTTTCCGTCACAACTAGAGAAACACTACTGTAACGCTGGCCGTCATCACATGAACTTTAAAGTAACACTTTTGTGCCATGTATGGACTTCTATGGAATTTTCATGCAGTTTTCTTGGAATTTCATTCCATGACACTTTGTGAAATTGGACATGTTTTATCGAAGGGGATTCAATGGAATACCGCATTGCGATGTTTACCGGAATGAGAACTTGTTTGTGAAAGGGTATTCATGTTTTGTTTGGGGTTTCTTTGGAGGGATGCAATGTGATTCTTGGAGTTTGACTGTGATGTCATGGACTGACATTTTGGGGATGCAGTAGAATGTCATGGCAAGGAATTCCTGGAAATTTCTTGGAATGACATGTCATGGGTTTTTGGGGTGTGGGATGGAGTGTCATGGGATGAGATTCATGGAATGTCAAGCGAAACATTGCATTGCCGTTGACAAGAAACGTCATGAGAATGAAAGAATGATGTTAAACATTGACAAAACATTGCAGCAACGCTGCCACATATTACGTGAATATGAGAGGAATGCTATTACTGCATTTATTCAACATCAGTCCTACAAAAGCACTGCATTTCAATCGCATTGCTCATGAAGAAATGGACAATCACACGAAAGGGTATAAAGAAACCCTCACTTTCGCCTAAACGCTCTCGTGTGCCAAAAAGCACCACTCTGCCCCGTGTGAGGCTCGAACTCACGACCTTCAGATTATGAGACTGACGCGCTGCCTAACTGCGCCAACGAGGCCTGTGTTGTGACTAGGGTGAGCGGGGGACCACTAGCTTCTAGATCATCTGCTATTCGGAGTAGCTCCAAAAACGCTGCTCGCCAGTAGCTGCAACGTCAGGATGGCCGAGCGGTCTAAGGCGCTGCGTTCAGGTCGCAGTCTCCCCTGGAGGCGTGGGTTCGAATCCCACTTCTGACAAACCAAACCTTTGGCCGCGGGCTCAAGCTAGAGTCTTTAACCCTCTGGCAAGTTGACCCCGTGATATATTAATGTTGACAAAGCACTGCATTTCGGTTTCCGTCACAACTAGAGAAACACTACTGTAACGCTGGCCGTCATCACATGAACTTTAAAGTAACACTTTTGTGCCATGTATGGACTTCTATGGAATTTTCATGCAGTTTTCTTGGAATTTCATGCCATGACACTTTGTGAAATTGGACATGTTTTATCGAAGGGGATTCAATGGAATACCGCATTGCGATGTTTACCGGAATGAGAACTTGTTTGTGAAAGGGTATTCATGTTTTGTTTGAGGTTTCTTTGGAGGGATGCAATGTGATTCTTGGAGTTTGACTGTGATGTCATGGACTGACATTTTGGGGATGCAGTAGAATGTCATGGCAAGGAATTCCTGGAAATTTCTTGGAATGACATGTCATGGGTTTTTGGGGTGTGGGATGGAGTGTCATGGGATGAGATTCATGGAATGTCAAGCGAAACATTGCATTGCCGTTGACAAGAAACGTCATGAGAATGAAAGAATGATGTTAAACATTGACAAAACATTGCAGCAACGCTGCCACATATTACGTGAATATGAGAGGAATGCTATTACTGCATTTATTCAACATCAGTCCTACAAAAGCACTGCATTTCAATCGCATTGCTCATGAAGAAATGGACAATCACACGAAAGGGTATAAAGAAACCCTCACTTTCGCCTAAACGCTCTCGTGTGCCAAAAAGCACCACTCTGCCCCGTGTGAGGCTCGAACTCACGACCTTCAGATTATGAGACTGACGCGCTGCCTAACTGCGCCAACGAGGCCTGTGTTGTGACTAGGGTGAGCGGGGGACCACTAGCTTCTAGATCATCTGCTATTCGGAGTAGCTCCAAAAACGCTGCTCGCCAGTAGCTGCAACGTCAGGATGGCCGAGCGGTCTAAGGCGCTGCGTTCAGGTCGCAGTCTCCCCTGGAGGCGTGGGTTCGAATCCCACTTCTGACAAACCAAACCTTTGGCCGCGGGCTCAAGCTAGAGTCTTTAACCCTCTGGCAAGTTGACCCCGTGATATATTAATGTTGACAAAGCACTGCATTTCGGTTTCCGTCACAACTAGAGAAACACTACTGTAACGCTGGCCGTCATCACATGAACTTTAAAGTAACACTTTTGTGCCATGTATGGACTTCTATGGAATTTTCATGCAGTTTTCTTGGAATTTCATGCCATGACACTTTGTGAAATTGGACATGTTTTATCGAAGGGGATTCAATGGAATACCGCATTGCGATGTTTACCGGAATGAGAACTTGTTTGTGAAAGGGTATTCATGTTTTGTTTGGGGTTTCTTTGGAGGGATGCAATGTGATTCTTGGAGTTTGACTGTGATGTCATGGACTGACATTTTGGGGATGCAGTAGAATGTCATGGCAAGGAATTCCTGGAAATTTCTTGGAATGACATGTCATGGGTTTTTGGGGTGTGGGATGGAGTGTCATGGGATGAGATTCATGGAATGTCAAGCGAAACATTGCATTGCCGTTGACAAGAAACGTCATGAGAATGAAAGAATGATGTTAAACATTGACAAAACATTGCAGCAACGCTGCCACATATTACGTGAATATGAGAGGAATGCTATTACTGCATTTATTCAACATCAGTCCTACAAAAGCACTGCATTTCAATCGCATTGCTCATGAAGAAATGGACAATCACACGAAAGGGTATAAAGAAACCCTCACTTTCGCCTAAACGCTCTCGTGTGCCAAAAAGCACCACTCTGCCCCGTGTGAGGCTCGAACTCACGACCTTCAGATTATGAGACTGACGCGCTGCCTAACTGCGCCAACGAGGCCTGTGTTGTAACTAGGGTGAGCGGGGGACCACTAGCTTCTAGATCATCTGCCATTCGGAGTAGCTCCAAAAACGCTGCTCGCCAGTAGCTGGAATGTCAGGATGGCCGAGCGGTCTAAGGCGCTGCGTTCAGGTCGCAGTCTCCCCTGGAGACGTGGGTTCGAATCCCACTTCTGACAAACCAAACCTTTGGCCGCGGGCTCAAGCTAGAGTCTTTAACCCTCTGGCAAGTTGACCCCGTGATATATTAATGTTGACAAAGCACTGCATTTCGGTTTCCGTCACAACTAGAGAAACACTACTATAACGCTGGCCGTCATCACATGAACTTTAAAGTAACACTTTTGTGCCATGTATGGACTTCTATGGAATTTTCATGCAGTTTTCTTGGAATTTCATTCCATGACACTTTGTGAAATTGGACATGTTTTATCGAAGGGGATTCAATGGAATACCGCATTGCGATGTTTACCGGAATGAGAACTTGTTTGTGAAAGGGTATTCATGTTTTGTTTGGGGTTTCTTTGGAGGGATGCAATGTGATTCTTGGAGTTTGACTGTGATGTCATGGACTGACATTTTGGGGATGCAGTAGAATGTCATGGCAAGGAATTCCTGGATATTTCTTGGAATTACATGTCATGGGTTTTTGGGGTGTGGGATGGAGTGTCATGGGATGAGATTCATGGAATGTCAAGCGAAACATTGCATTGCCGTTGACAAGAAACGTCATGAGAATGAAAGAATGATGTTAAACATTGACAAAACATTGCAGCAACGCTGCCACATATTACGTGAATATGAGAGGAATGCTATTACTGCATTTATTCAACATAAGTCCTACAAAAGCATTGCATTTCAATCGCATTGCTCATGAAGAAATGGACAATCACTCGATAGGGTATAAAGAAACCCTCACTTTCGCCTAAACGCTCTCGTGTGCCAAAAAGCACCACTCTGCCCCGTGTGAGGCTCGAACTCACGACCTTCAGATTATGAGACTGACGCGCTGCCTAACTGCGCCAACGAGGCCTGTGTTGTGACTAGGGTGAGCGGGGGACCACTAGCTTCTAGATCATCTGCTATTCGGAGTAGCTCCAAAAACGCTGCTCGCCAGTATCTGCAACGTCAGGATGGCCGAGCGGTCTAAGGCGCTGCGTTCAGGTCGCAGTCTCCCCTGGAGGCGTGGGTTCGAATCCCACTTCTGACAAACCAAACCTTTGGCCGCGGGCTCAAGCTAGAGTCTTTAACCCTCTGGCAAGTTGACCCCGTGATATATTAATGTTGACAAAGCACTGCATTTCGGTTTCCGTCACAACTAGAGAAACACTACTGTAACGCTGGCCGTCATCACATGAACTTTAAAGTAACACTTTTGTGCCATGTATGGACTTCTATGGAATTTTCATGCAGTTTTCTTGGAATTTCATGCCATGACACTTTGTGAAATTGGACATGTTTTATCGAAGGGGATTCAATGGAATACCGCATTGCGATGTTTACCGGAATGAGAACTTGTTTGTGAAAGGGTATTCATGTTTTGTTTGGGGTTTCTTTGGAGGGATGCAATGTGATTCTTGGAGTTTGACTGTGATGTCATGGACTGACATTTTGGGGATGCAGTAGAATGTCATGGCAAGGAATTCCTGGAAATTTCTTGGAATGACATGTCATGGGTTTTTGGGGTGTGGGATGGAGTGTCATGGGATGAGATTCATGGAATGTCAAGCGAAACATTGCATTGCCGTTGACAAGAAACGTCATGAGAATGAAAGAATGATGTTAAACATTGACAAAACATTGCAGCAACGCTGCCACATATTACGTGAATATGAGAGGAATGCTATTACTGCATTTATTCAACATCAGTCCTACAAAAGCACTGCATTTCAATCGCATTGCTCATGAAGAAATGGACAATCACACGAAAGGGTATAAAGAAACCCTCACTTTCGCCTAAACGCTCTCGTGTGCCAAAAAGCACCACTCTGCCCCGTGTGAGGCTCGAACTCACGACCTTCAGATTATGAGACTGACGCGCTGCCTAACTGCGCCAACGAGGTCTGTGTTGTGACTAGGGTGAGCGGGGGACCACTAGCTTCTAGATCATCTGCCATTCGGAGTAGCTCCAAAAACGCTGCTCGCCAGTAGCTGGAATGTCAGGATGGCCGAGCGGTCTAAGGCGCTGCGTTCAGGTCGCAGTCTCCCCTGGAGACGTGGGTTCGAATCCCACTTCTGACAAACCAAACCTTTGGCCGCGGGCTCAAGCTAGAGTCTTTAACCCTCTGGCAAGTTGACCCCGTGATATATTAATGTTGACAAAGCACTGCATTTCGGTTTCCGTCACAACTAGAGAAACACTACTATAACGCTGGCCGTCATCACATGAACTTTAAAGTAACACTTTTGTGCCATGTATGGACTTCTATGGAATTTTCATGCAGTTTTCTTGGAATTTCATTCCATGACACTTTGTGAAATTGGACATGTTTTATCGAAGGGGATTCAATGGAATACCGCATTGCGATGTTTACCGGAATGAGAACTTGTTTGTGAAAGGGTATTCATGTTTTGTTTGGGGTTTCTTTGGAGGGATGCAATGTGATTCTTGGAGTTTGACTGTGATGTCATGGACTGACATTTTGGGGATGCAGTAGAATGTCATGGCAAGGAATTCCTGGAAATTTCTTGGAATGACATGTCATGGGTTTTTGGGGTGTGGGATGGAGTGTCATGGGATGAGATTCATGGAATGTCAAGCGAAACATTGCATTGCCGTTGACAAGAAACGTCATGAGAATGAAAGAATGATGTTAAACATTGACAAAACATTGCAGCAACGCTGCCACATATTACGTGAATATGAGAGGAATGCTATTACTGCATTTATTCAACATCAGTCCTACAAAAGCACTGCATTTCAATCGCATTGCTCATGAAGAAATGGACAATCACACGAAAGGGTATAAAGAAACCCTCACTTTCGCCTAAACGCTCTCGTGTGCCAAAAAGCACCACTCTGCCCCCTGTGAGGCTCGAACTCACGACCTTCAGATTATGAGACTGACGCGCTGCCTAACTTCGCCAACGAGGCCTGTGTTGTGACTAGGGTGAGCGGGGGACCACTAGCTTCTAGATCATCTGCTATTCGGAGTAGCTCCAAAAACGCTGCTCGCCAGTAGCTGCAACGTCAGGATGGCCGAGCGGTCTAAGGCGCTGCGTTCAGGTCGCAGTCTCCCCTGGAGGCGTGGGTTCGAATCCCACTTCTGACAAACCAAACCTTTGGCCGCGGGCTCAAGCTAGAGTCTTTAACCCTCTGGCAAGTTGACCCCGTGATATATTAATGTTGACAAAGCACTGCATTTCGGTTTCCGTCACAACTAGAGAAACACTACTGTAACGCTGGCCGTCATCACATGAACTTTAAAGTAACACTTTTGTGCCATGTATGGACTTCTATGGAATTTTCATGCAGTTTTCTTGGAATTTCATGCCATGACACTTTGTGAAATTGGACATGTTTTATCGAAGGGGATTCAATGGAATACCGCATTGCGATGTTTACCGGAATGAGAACTTGTTTGTGAAAGGGTATTCATGTTTTGTTTGGGGTTTCTTTGGAGGGATGCAATGTGATTCTTGGAGTTTGACTGTGATGTCATGGACTGACATTTTGGGGATGCAGTAGAATGTCATGGCAAGGAATTCCTGGAAATTTCTTGGAATGACATGTCATGGGTTTTTGGGGTGTGGGATGGAGTGTCATGGGATGAGATTCATGGAATGTCAAGCGAAACATTGCATTGCCGTTGACAAGAAACGTCATGAGAATGAAAGAATGATGTTAAACATTGACAAAACATTGCAGCAACGCTGCCACATATTACGTGAATATGAGAGGAATGCTATTACTGCATTTATTCAACATCAGTCCTACAAAAGCACTGCATTTCAATCGCATTGCTCATGAAGAAATGGACAATCACACGAAAGGGTATAAAGAAACCCTCACTTTCGCCTAAACGCTCTCGTGTGCCAAAAAGCACCACTCTGCCCCGTGTGAGGCTCGAACTCACGACCTTCAGATTATGAGACTGACGCGCTGCCTAACTGCGCCAACGAGGCCTGTGTTGTGACTAGGGTGAGCGGGGGACCACTAGCTTCTAGATCATCTGCCATTCGGAGTAGCTCCAAAAACGCTGCTCGCCAGTAGCTGGAATGTCAGGATGGCCGAGCGGTCTAAGGCGCTGCGTTCAGGTCGCAGTCTCCCCTGGAGACGTGGGTTCGAATCCCACTTCTGACAAACCAAACCTTTGGCCGCGGGCTCAAGCTAGAGTCTTTAACCCTCTGGCAAGTTGACCCCGTGATATATTAATGTTGACAAAGCACTGCATTTCGGTTTCCGTCACAACTAGAGAAACACTACTATAACGCTGGCCGTCATCACATGAACTTTAAAGTAACACTTTTGTGCCATGTATGGACTTCTATGGAATTTTCATGCAGTTTTCTTGGAATTTCATTCCATGACACTTTGTGAAATTGGACATGTTTTATCGAAGGGGATTCAATGGAATACCGCATTGCGATGTTTACCGGAATGAGAACTTGTTTGTGAAAGGGTATTCATGTTTTGTTTGGGGTTTCTTTGGAGGGATGCAATGTGATTCTTGGAGTTTGACTGTGATGTCATGGACTGACATTTTGGGGATGCAGTAGAATGTCATGGCAAGGAATTCATGGATATTTCTTGGAATTACATGTCATGGGTTTTTGGGGTGTGGGATGGAGTGTCATGGGATGAGATTCATGGAATGTCAAGCGAAACATTGCATTGCCGTTGACAAGAAACGTCATGAGAATGAAAGAATGATGTTAAACATTGACAAAACATTGCAGCAACGCTGCCACATATTACGTGAATATGAGAGGAATGCTATTACTGCATTTATTCAACATAAGTCCTACAAAAGCATTGCATTTCAATCGCATTGCTCATGAAGAAATGGACAATCACTCGATAGGGTATAAAGAAACCCTCACTTTCGCCTAAACGCTCTTGTGTGCCAAAAAGCACCACTCTGCCCCGTGTGAGGCTCGAACTCACGACCTTCAGATTATGAGACTGACGCGCTGCCTAACTGCGCCAACGAGGCCTGTGTTGTGACTAGGGTGAGCGGGGGACCACTAGCTTCTAGATCATCTGCTATTCGGAGTAGCTCCAAAAACGCTGCTCGCCAGTAGCTGCAACGTCAGGATGGCCGAGCGGTCTAAGGCGCTGCGTTCAGGTCGCAGTCTCCCCTGGAGGCGTGGGTTCGAATCCCACTTCTGACAAACCAAACCTTTGGCCGCGGGCTCAAGCTAGAGTCTTTAACCCTCTGGCAAGTTGACCCCGTGATATATTAATGTTGACAAAGCACTGCATTTCGGTTTCCGTCACAACTAGAGAAACACTACTGTAACGCTGGCCGTCATCACATGAACTTTAAAGTAACACTTTTGTGCCATGTATGGACTTCTATGGAATTTTCATGCAGTTTTCTTGGAATTTCATGCCATGACACTTTGTGAAATTGGACATGTTTTATCGAAGGGGATTCAATGGAATACCGCATTGCGATGTTTACCGGAATGAGAACTTGTTTGTGAAAGGGTATTCATGTTTTGTTTGGGGTTTCTTTGGAGGGATGCAATGTGATTCTTGGAGTTTGACTGTGATGTCATGGACTGACATTTTGGGGATGCAGTAGAATGTCATGGCAAGGAATTCCTGGAAATTTCTTGGAATGACATGTCATGGGTTTTTGGGGTGTGGGATGGAGTGTCATGGGATGAGATTCATGGAATGTCAAGCGAAACATTGCATTGCCGTTGACAAGAAACGTCATGAGAATGAAAGAATGATGTTAAACATTGACAAAACATTGCAGCAACGCTGCCACATATTACGTGAATATGAGAGGAATGCTATTACTGCATTTATTCAACATCAGTCCTACAAAAGCACTGCATTTCAATCGCATTGCTCATGAAGAAATGGACAATCACACGAAAGGGTATAAAGAAACCCTCACTTTCGCCTAAACGCTCTCGTGTGCCAAAAAGCACCACTCTGCCCCGTGTGAGGCTCGAACTCACGACCTTCAGATTATGAGACTGACGCGCTGCCTAACTGCGCCAACGAGGCCTGTGTTGTGACTAGGGTGAGCGGGGGACCACTAGCTTCTAGATCATCTGCCATTCGGAGTAGCTCCAAAAACGCTGCTCGCCAGTAGCTGGAATGTCAGGATGGCTGAGCGGTCTAAGGCGCTGCGTTCAGGTCGCAGTCTCCCCTGGAGACGTGGGTTCGAATCCCACTTCTGACAAACCAAACCTTTGGCCGCGGGCTCAAGCTAGAGTCTTTAACCCTCTGGCAAGTTGACCCCGTGATATATTAATGTTGACAAAGCACTGCATTTCGGTTTCCGTCACAACTAGAGAAACACTACTATAACGCTGGCCGTCATCACATGAACTTTAAAGTAACACTTTTGTGCCATGTATGGACTTCTATGGAATTTTCATGCAGTTTTCTTGGAATTTCATTCCATGACACTTTGTGAAATTGGACATGTTTTATCGAAGGGGATTCAATGGAATACCGCATTGCGATGTTTACCGGAATGAGAACTTGTTTGTGAAAGGGTATTCATGTTTTGTTTGGGGTTTCTTTGGAGGGATGCAATGTGATTCTTGGAGTTTGACTGTGATGTCATGGACTGACATTTTGGGGATGCAGTAGAATGTCATGGCAAGGAATTCCTGGATATTTCTTGGAATTACATGTCATGGGTTTTTGGGGTGTGGGATGGAGTGTCATGGGATGAGATTCATGGAATGTCAAGCGAAACATTGCATTGCCGTTGACAAGAAACGTCATGAGAATGAAAGAATGATGTTAAACATTGACAAAACATTGCAGCAACGCTGCCACATATTACGTGAATATGAGAGGAATGCTATTACTGCATTTATTCAACATAAGTCCTACAAAAGCATTGCATTTCAATCGCATTGCTCATGAAGAAATGGACAATCACACGAAAGGGTATAAAGAAACCCTCACTTTCGCCTAAACGCTCTCGTGTGCCAAAAAGCACCACTCTGCCCCGTGTGAGGCTCGAACTCACGACCTTCAGATTATGAGACTGACGCGCTGCCTAACTGCGCCAACGAGGCCTGTGTTGTGACTAGGGTGAGCGGGGGACCACTAGCTTCTAGATCATCTGCTATTCGGAGTAGCTCCAAAAACGCTGCTCGCCAGTAGCTGCAACGTCAGGATGGCCGAGCGGTCTAAGGCGCTGCGTTCAGGTCGCAGTCTCCCCTGGAGGCGTGGGTTCGAATCCCACTTCTGACAAACCAAACCTTTGGCCGCGGGCTCAAGCTAGAGTCTTTAACCCTCTGGCAAGTTGACCCCGTGATATATTAATGTTGACAAAGCACTGCATTTCGGTTTCCGTCACAACTAGAGAAACACTACTGTAACGCTGGCCGTCATCACATGAACTTTAAAGTAACACTTTTGTGCCATGTATGGACTTCTATGGAATTTTCATGCAGTTTTCTTGGAATTTCATTCCATGACACTTTGTGAAATTGGACATGTTTTATCGAAGGGGATTCAATGGAATACCGCATTGCGATGTTTACCGGAATGAGAACTTGTTTGTGAAAGGGTATTCATGTTTTGTTTGGGGTTTCTTTGGAGGGATGCAATGTGATTCTTGGAGTTTGACTGTGATGTCATGGACTGACATTTTGGGGATGCAGTAGAATGTCATGGCAAGGAATTCCTGGAAATTTCTTGGAATGACATGTCATGGGTTTTTGGGGTGTGGGATGGAGTGTCATGGGATGAGATTCATGGAATGTCAAGCGAAACATTGCATTGCCGTTGACAAGAAACGTCATGAGAATGAAAGAATGATGTTAAACATTGACAAAACATTGCAGCAACGCTGCCACATATTACGTGAATATGAGAGGAATGCTATTACTGCATTTATTCAACATCAGTCCTACAAAAGCACTGCATTTCAATCGCATTGCTCATGAAGAAATGGACAATCACACGAAAGGGTATAAAGAAACCCTCACTTTCGCCTAAACGCTCTCGTGTGCCAAAAAGCACCACTCTGCCCCGTGTGAGGCTCGAACTCACGACCTTCAGATTATGAGACTGACGCGCTGCCTAACTGCGCCAACGAGGCCTGTGTTGTGACTAGGGTGAGCGGGGGACCACTAGCTTCTAGATCATCTGCTATTCGGAGTAGCTCCAAAAACGCTGCTCGCCAGTAGCTGCAACGTCAGGATGGCCGAGCGGTCTAAGGCGCTGCGTTCAGGTCGCAGTCTCACCTGGAGGCGTGGGTTCGAATCCCACTTCTGACAAACCAAACCTTTGGCCGCGGGCTCAAGCTAGAGTCTTTAACCCTCTGGCAAGTTGACCCCGTGATATATTAATGTTGACAAAGCACTGCATTTCGGTTTCCGTCACAACTAGAGAAACACTACTGTAACGCTGGCCGTCATCACATGAACTTTAAAGTAACACTTTTGTGCCATGTATGGACTTCTATGGAATTTTCATGCAGTTTTCTTGGAATTTCATGCCATGACACTTTGTGAAATTGGACATGTTTTATCGAAGGGGATTCAATGGAATACCGCATTGCAATGTTTACCGGAATGAGAACTTGTTTGTGAAAGGGTATTCATGTTTTGTTTGGGGTTTCTTTGGAGGGATGCAATGTGATTCTTGGAGTTTGACTGTGATGTCATGGACTGACATTTTGGGGATGCAGTAGAATGTCATGGCAAGGAATTCCTGGAAATTTCTTGGAATGACATGTCATGGGTTTTTGGGGTGTGGGATGGAGTGTCATGGGATGAGATTCATGGAATGTCAAGCGAAACATTGCATTGCCGTTGACAAGAAACGTCATGAGAATGAAAGAATGATGTTAAACATTGACAAAACATTGCAGCAACGCTGCCACATATTACGTGAATATGAGAGGAATGCTATTACTGCATTTATTCAACATCAGTCCTACAAAAGCACTGCATTTCAATCGCATTGCTCATGAAGAAATGGACAATCACACGAAAGGGTATAAAGAAACCCTCACTTTCGCCTAAACGCTCTCGTGTGCCAAAAAGCACCACTCTGCCCCGTGTGAGGCTCGAACTCACGACCTTCAGATTATGAGACTGACGCGCTGCCTAACTGCGCCAACGAGGCCTGTGTTGTGACTAGGGTGAGCGGGGGACCACTAGCTTCTAGATCATCTGCCATTCGGAGTAGCTCCAAAAACGCTGCTCGCCAGTAGCTGGAATGTCAGGATGGCCGAGCGGTCTAAGGCGCTGCGTTCAGGTCGCAGTCTCCCCTGGAGGCGTGGGTTCGAATCCCACTTCTGACAAACCAAACCTTTGGCCGCGGGCTCAAGCTAGAGTCTTTAACCCTCTGGCAAGTTGACCCCGTGATATATTAATGTTGACAAAGCACTGCATTTCGGTTTCCGTCACAACTAGAGAAACACTACTGTAACGCTGGCCGTCATCACATGAACTTTAAAGTAACACTTTTGTGCCATGTATGGACTTCTATGGAATTTTCATGCAGTTTTCTTGGAATTTCATGCCATGACACTTTGTGAAATTGGACATGTTTTATCGAAGGGGATTCAATGGAATACCGCATTGCGATGTTTACCGGAATGAGAACTTGTTTGTGAAAGGGTATTCATGTTTTGTTTGGGGTTTCTTTGGAGGGATGCAATGTGATTCTTGGAGTTTGACTGTGATGTCATGGACTGACATTTTGGGGATGCAGTAGAATGTCATGGCAAGGAATTCCTGGAAATTTCTTGGAATGACATGTCATGGGTTTTTGGGGTGTGGGATGGAGTGTCATGGGATGAGATTCATGGAATGTCAAGCGAAACATTGCATTGCCGTTGACAAGAAACGTCATGAGAATGAAAGAATGATGTTAAACATTGACAAAACATTGCAGCAACGCTGCCACATATTACGTGAATATGAGAGGAATGCTATTACTGCATTTATTCAACATCAGTCCTACAAAAGCACTGCATTTCAATCGCATTGCTCATGAAGAAATGGACAATCACACGAAAGGGTATAAAGAAACCCTCACTTTCGCCTAAACGCTCTCGTGTGCCAAAAAGCACCACTCTGCCCCGTGTGAGGCTCGAACTCACGACCTTCAGATTATGAGACTGACGCGCTGCCTAACTGCGCCAACGAGGCCTGTGTTGTGACTAGGGTGAGCGGGGAACCACTAGCTTCTAGATCATCTGCCATTCGGAGTAGCTCCAAAAACGCTGCTCGCCAGTAGCTGCAATGTCAGGATGGCCGAGCGGTCTAAGGCGCTGCGTTCAGGTCGCAGTCTCCCCTGGAGGCGTGGGTTCGAATCCCACTTCTGACAAACCAAATCTTTGGCCGCGGGCTCAAGCTAGAGTCTTTAACCCTCTGGCAAGTTGACCCCGTGATATATTAATGTTGACAAAGCACTGCATTTCGGTTTCCGTCACAACTAGAGAAACACTACTGTAACGCTGGCCGTCATCACATGAACTTTAAAGTAACACTTTTGTGCCATGTATGGACTTCTATGGAATTTTCATGCAGTTTTCTTGGAATTTCATGCCATGACACTTTGTGAAATTGGACATGTTTTATCGAAGGGGATTCAATGGAATACCGCATTGCGATGTTTACCGGAATGAGAACTTGTTTGTGAAAGGGTATTCATGTTTTGTTTGGGGTTTCTTTGGAGGGATGCAATGTGATTCTTGGAGTTTGACTGTGATGTCATGGACTGACATTTTGGGGATGCAGTAGAATGTCATGGCAAGGAATTCCTGGAAATTTCTTGGAATGACATGTCATGGGTTTTTGGGGTGTGGGATGGAGTGTCATGGGATGAGATTCATGGAATGTCAAGCGAAACATTGCATTGCCGTTGACAAGAAACGTCATGAGAATGAAAGAATGATGTTAAACATTGACAAAACATTGCAGCAACGCTGCCACATATTACGTGAATATGAGAGGAATGCTATTACTGCATTTATTCAACATCAGTCCTACAAAAGCACTGCATTTCAATCGCATTGCTCATGAAGAAATGGACAATCACACGAAAGGGTATAAAGAAACCCTCACTTTCGCCTAAACGCTCTCGTGTGCCAAAAAGCACCACTCTGCCCCGTGTGAGGCTCAAACTCACGACCTTCAGATTATGAGACTGACGCGCTGCCTAACTGCGCCAACGAGGCCTGTGTTGTGACTAGGGTGAGCGGGGGACCACTAGCTTCTAGATCATCTGCCATTTGGAGTAGCTCCAAAAACGCTGCTCGCCAGTAGCTGCAATGTCAGGATGGCCGAGCGGTCTAAGGCGCTGCGTTCAGGTAGCAGTCTCCCCTGGAGGCGTGGGTTCGAATCCCACTTCTGACAATCCAAATCTTTGGCCGCGGGCTCAAGCTAGAGTCTTTAACCCTCTGGCAAGTTGACCCCGTGATATATTAATGTTGTCAAAGCACTGCATTTCGGTTTCCGTCACAACTAGAGAAACACTACTGTAACGCTGGCCGTCATCACATGAACTTTAAAGTAACACTTTTGTGCCATGTATGGACTTCTATGGAATTTTCATGCAGTTTTCTTGGAATTTCATGCCATGACACTTTGTGAAATTGGACATGTTTTATCGAAGGGGATTCAATGGAATACCGCATTGCGATGTTTACCGGAATGAGAACTTGTTTGTGAAAGGGTATTCATGTTTTGTTTGGGGTTTCTTTGGAGGGATGCAATGTGATTCTTGGAGTTTGACTGTGATGTCATGGACTGACATTTTGGGGATGCAGTAGAATGTCATGGCAAGGAATTCCTGGAAATTTCTTGGAATGACATGTCATGGGTTTTTGGGGTGTGGGATGGAGTGTCATGGGATGAGATTCATGGAATGTCAAGCGAAACATTGCATTGCCGTTGACAAGAAACGTCATGAGAATGAAAGAATGATGTTAAACATTGACAAAACATTGCAGCAACGCTGCCACATATTACGTGAATATGAGAGGAATGCTATTACTGCATTTATTCAACATCAGTCCTACAAAAGCACTGCATTTCAATCGCATTGCTCATGAAGAAATGGACAATCACACGAAAGGGTATAAAGAAACCCTCACTTTCGCCTAAACGCTCTCGTGTGCCAAAAAGCACCACTCTGCCCCGTGTGAGGCTCGAACTCACGACCTTCAGATTATGAGACTGACGCGCTGCCTAACTGCGCCAACGAGGCCTGTGTTGTGACTAGGGTGAGTGGGGGACCACTAGCTTCTAGATCATCTGCCATTTGGAGTAGCTCCAAAAACGCTGCTCGCCAGTAGCTGCAATGTCAGGATGGCCGAGCGGTCTAAGGCGCTGCGTTCAGGTCGCAGTCTCCCCTGGAGGCGTGGGTTCGAATCCCACTTCTGACAAACCAAACCTTTGGCCGCGGGCTCAAGCTAGAGTCTTTAACCCTCTGGCAAGTTGACCCCGTGATATATTAATGTTGACAAAGCACTGCATTTCGGTTTCCGTCACAACTAGAGAAACACTACTGTAACGCTGGCCGTCATCACATGAACTTTAAAGTAACACTTTTGTGCCATGTATGGACTTCTATGGAATTTTCATGCAGTTTTCTTGGAATTTCATGCCATGACACTTTGTGAAATTGGACATGTTTTATCGAAGGGGATTCAATGGAATACCGCATTGCGATGTTTACCGGAATGAGAACTTGTTTGTGAAAGGGTATTCATGTTTTGTTTGGGGTTTCTTTGGAGGGATGCAATGTGATTCTTGGAGTTTGACTGTGATGTCATGGACTGACATTTTGGGGATGCAGTAGAATGTCATGGCAAGGAATTCCTGGAAATTTCTTGGAATGACATGTCATGGGTTTTTGGGGTGTGGGATGGAGTGTCATGGGATGAGATTCATGGAATGTCAAGCGAAACATTGCATTGCCGTTGACAAGAAACGTCATGAGAATGAAAGAATGATGTTAAACATTGACAAAACATTGCAGCAACGCTGCCACATATTACGTGAATATGAGAGGAATGCTATTACTGCATTTATTCAACATCAGTCCTACAAAAGCACTGCATTTCAATCGCATTGCTCATGAAGAAATGGACAATCACACGAAAGGGTATAAAGAAACCCTCACTTTCGCCTAAACGCTCTCGTGTGCCAAAAAGCACCACTCTGCCCCGTGTGAGGCTCGAACTCACGACCTTCAGATTATGAGACTGACGCGCTGCCTAACTGCGCCAACGAGGCCTGTGTTGTGACTAGGGTGAGTGGGGGACCACTAGCTTCTAGATCATCTGCCATTTGGAGTAGCTCCAAAAACGCTGCTCGCCAGTAGCTGCAATGTCAGGATGGCCGAGCGGTCTAAGGCGCTGCGTTCAGGTCGCAGTCTCCCCTGGAGGCGTGGGTTCGAATCCCACTTCTGACAAACCAAACCTTTGGCCGCGGGCTCAAGCTAGAGTCTTTAACCCTCTGGCAAGTTGACCCCGTGATATATTAATGTTGACAAAGCACTGCATTTCGATTTCCGTCACAACTAGAGAAACACTACTGTAACGCTGGCCGTCATCACATGAACTTTAAAGTAACACTTTTGTGCCATGTATGGACTTCTATGGAATTTTCATGCAGTTTTCTTGGAATTTCATGCCATGACACTTTGTGAAATTGGACATGTTTTATCGAAGGGGATTCAATGGAATACCGCATTGCGATGTTTACCGGAATGAGAACTTGTTTGTGAAAGGGTATTCATGTTTTGTTTGGGGTTTCTTTGGAGGGATGCAATGTGATTCTTGGAGTTTGACTGTGATGTCATGGACTGACATTTTGGGGATGCAGTAGAATGTCATGGCAAGGAATTCCTGGAAATTTCTTGGAATGACATGTCATGGGTTTTTGGGGTGTGGGATGGAGTGTCATGGGATGAGATTCATGGAATGTCAAGCGAAACATTGCATTGCCGTTGACAAGAAACGTCATGAGAATGAAAGAATGATGTTAAACATTGACAAAACATTGCAGCAACGCTGCCACATATTACGTGAATATGAGAGGAATGCTATTACTGCATTTATTCAACATAAGTCCTACAAAAGCATTGCATTTCAATCGCATTGCTCATGAAGAAATGGACAATCACACGAAAGGGTATAAAGAAACCCTCACTTTCGCCTAAACGCTCTCGTGTGCCAAAAAGCACCACTCTGCCCCGTGTGAGGCTCGAACTCACGACCTTCAGATTATGAGACTGACGCGCTGCCTAACTGCGCCAACGAGGCCTGTGTTGTGACTAGGGTGAGCGGGGGACCACTAGCTTCTAGATCATCTGCTATTCGGAGTAGCTCCAAAAACGCTGCTCGCCAGTAGCTGCAACGCCAGGATGGCCGAGCGGTCTAAGGCGCTGCGTTCAGGTCGCAGTCTCCCCTGGAGGCGTGGGTTCGAATCCCACTTCTGACAAACCAAATCTTTGGCCGCGGGCTCAAGCTAGAGTCTTTAACCCTCTGGCAAGTTGACCCCGTGATATATTAATGTTGACAAAGCACTGCATTTCGGTTTCCGTCACAACTAGAGAAACACTACTGTAACGCTGGCCGTCATCACATGAACTTTAAAGTAACACTTTTGTGCCATGTATGGACTTCTATGGAATTTTCATGCAGTTTTCTTGGAATTTCATGCCATGACACTTTGTGAAATTGGACATGTTTTATCGAAGGGGATTCAATGGAATACCGCATTGCGATGTTTACCGGAATGAGAACTTGTTTGTGAAAGGGTATTCATGTTTTGTTTGGGGTTTCTTTGGAGGGATGCAATGTGATTCTTGGAGTTTGACTGTGATGTCATGGACTGACATTTTGGGGATGCAGTAGAATGTCATGGCAAGGAATTCCTGGAAATTTCTTGGAATGACATGTCATGGGTTTTTGGGGTGTGGGATGGAGTGTCATGGGATGAGATTCATGGAATGTCAAGCGAAACATTGCATTGCCGTTGACAAGAAACGTCATGAGAATGAAAGAATGATGTTAAACATTGACAAAACATTGCAGCAACGCTGCCACATATTACGTGAATATGAGAGGAATGCTATTACTGCATTTATTCAACATCAGTCCTACAAAAGCACTGCATTTCAATCGCATTGCTCATGAAGAAATGGACAATCACACGAAAGGGTATAAAGAAACCCTCACTTTCGCCTAAACGCTCTCGTGTGCCAAAAAGCACCACTCTGCCCCGTGTGAGGCTCGAACTCACGACCTTCAGATTATGAGACTGACGCGCTGCCTAACTGCGCCAACGAGGCCTGTGTTGTGACTAGGGTGAGCGGGGGACCACTAGCTTCTAGATCATCTGCCATTCGGAGTAGCTCCAAAAACGCTGCTCGCCAGTAGCTGCAATGTCAGGATGGCCGAGCGGTCTAAGGCGCTGCGTTCAGGTCGCAGTCTCCCCTGGAGGCGTGGGTTCGAATCCCACTTCTGACAATCCAAATCTTTGGCCGCGGGCTCAAGCTAGAGTCTTTAACCCTCTGGCAAGTTGACCCCGTGATATATTAATGTTGTCAAAGCACTGCATTTCGGTTTCCGTCACAACTAGAGAAACACTACTGTAACGCTGGCCGTCATCACATGAACTTTAAAGTAACACTTTTGTGCCATGTATGGACTTCTATGGAATTTTCATGCAGTTTTCTTGGAATTTCATGCCATGACACTTTGTGAAATTGGACATGTTTTATCGAAGGGGATTCAATGGAATACCGCATTGCGATGTTTACCGGAATGAGAACTTGTTTGTGAAAGGGTATTCATGTTTTGTTTGGGGTTTCTTTGGAGGGATGCAATGTGATTCTTGGAGTTTGACTGTGATGTCATGGACTGACATTTTGGGGATGCAGTAGAATGTCATGGCAAGGAATTCCTGGAAATTTCTTGGAATGACATGTCATGGGTTTTTGGGGTGTGGGATGGAGTGTCATGGGATGAGATTCATGGAATGTCAAGCGAAACATTGCATTGCCGTTGACAAGAAACGTCATGAGAATGAAAGAATGATGTTAAACATTGACAAAACATTGCAGCAACGCTGCCACATATTACGTGAATATGAGAGGAATGCTATTACTGCATTTATTCAACATCAGTCCTACAAAAGCACTGCATTTCAATCGCATTGCTCATGAAGAAATGGACAATCACACGAAAGGGTATAAAGAAACCCTCACTTTCGCCTAAACGCTCTCGTGTGCCAAAAAGCACCACTCTGCCCCGTGTGAGGCTCGAACTCACGACCTTCAGATTATGAGACTGACGCGCTGCCTAACTGCGCCAACGAGGCCTGTGTTGTGACTAGGGTGAGCGGGGGACCACTAGCTTCTAGATCATCTGCCATTCGGAGTAGCTCCAAAAAAGCTGCTCGCCAGTAGCTGCAATGTCAGGATGGCCGAGCGGTCTAAGGCGCTGCGTTCAGGTCGCAGTCTCCCCTGGAGGCGTGGGTTCGAATCCCACTTCTGACAAACCAAATCTTTGGCCGCGGGCTCAAGCTAGAGTCTTTAACCCTCTGGCAAGTTGACCCCGTGATATATTAATGTTGACAAAGCACTGCATTTCGGTTTCCGTCACAACTAGAGAAACACTACTGTAACGCTGGCCGTCATCACATGAACTTTAAAGTAACACTTTTGTGCCATGTATGGACTTCTATGGAATTTTCATGCAGTTTTCTTGGAATTTCATGCCATGACACTTTGTGAAATTGGACATGTTTTATCGAAGGGGATTCAATGGAATACCGCATTGCGATGTTTACCGGAATGAGAACTTGTTTGTGAAAGGGTATTCATGTTTTGTTTGGGGTTTCTTTGGAGGGATGCAATGTGATTCTTGGAGTTTGACTGTGATGTCATGGACTGACATTTTGGGGATGCAGTAGAATGTCATGGCAAGGAATTCCTGGAAATTTCTTGGAATGACATGTCATGGGTTTTTGGGGTGTGGGATGGAGTGTCATGGGATGAGATTCATGGAATGTCAAGCGAAACATTGCATTGCCGTTGACAAGAAACGTCATGAGAATGAAAGAATGATGTTAAACATTGACAAAACATTGCAGCAACGCTGCCACATATTACGTGAATATGAGAGGAATGCTATTACTGCATTTATTCAACATAAGTCCTACAAAAGCATTGCATTTCAATCGCATTGCTCATGAAGAAATGGACAATCACACGAAAGGGTATAAAGAAACCCTCACTTTCGCCTAAACGCTCTCGTGTGCCAAAAAGCACCACTCTGCCCCGTGTGAGGCTCGAACTCACGACCTTCAGATTATGAGACTGACGCGCTGCCTAACTGCGCCAACGAGGCCTGTGTTGTGACTAGGGTGAGCGGGGGACCACTAGCTTCTAGATCATCTGCTATTCGGAGTAGCTCCAAAAACGCTGCTCGCCAGTAGCTGCAACGCCAGGATGGCCGAGCGGTCTAAGGCGCTGCGTTCAGGTCGCAGTCTCCCCTGGAGGCGTGGGTTCGAATCCCACTTCTGACAAACCAAACCTTTGGCCGCGGGCTCAAGCTAGAGTCTTTAACCCTCTGGCAAGTTGACCCCGTGATATATTAATGTTGACAAAGCACTGCATTTCGGTTTCCGTCACAACTAGAGAAACACTACTGTAACGCTGGCCGTCATCACATGAACTTTAAAGTAACACTTTTGTGCCATGTATGGACTTCTATGGAATTTTCATGCAGTTTTCTTGGAATTTCATGCCATGACACTTTGTGAAATTGGACATGTTTTATCGAAGGGGATTCAATGGAATACCGCATTGCGATGTTTACCGGAATGAGAACTTGTTTGTGAAAGGGTATTCATGTTTTGTTTGGGGTTTCTTTGGAGGGATGCAATGTGATTCTTGGAGTTTGACTGTGATGTCATGGACTGACATTTTGGGGATGCAGTAGAATGTCATGGCAAGGAATTCCTGGAAATTTCTTGGAATGACATGTCATGGGTTTTTGGGGTGTGGGATGGAGTGTCATGGGATGAGATTCATGGAATGTCAAGCGAAACATTGCATTGCCGTTGACAAGAAACGTCATGAGAATGAAAGAATGATGTTAAACATTGACAAAACATTGCAGCAACGCTGCCACATATTACGTGAATATGAGAGGAATGCTATTACTGCATTTATTCAACATCAGTCCTACAAAAGCACTGCATTTCAATCGCATTGCTCATGAAGAAATGGACAATCACACGAAAGGGTATAAAGAAACCCTCACTTTCGCCTAAACGCTCTCGTGTGCCAAAAAGCACCACTCTGCCCCGTGTGAGGCTCGAACTCACGACCTTCAGATTATGAGACTGACGCGCTGCCTAACTGCGCCAACGAGGCCTGTGTTGTGACTAGGGTGAGCGGGGGACCACTAGCTTCTAGATCATCTGCCATTCGGAGTAGCTCCAAAAACGCTGCTCGCCAGTAGCTGCAATGTCAGGATGGCCGAGCGGTCTAAGGCGCTGCGTTCAGGTCGCAGTCTCCCCTGGAGGCGTGGGTTCGAATCCCACTTCTGACAATCCAAATCTTTGGCCGCGGGCTCAAGCTAGAGTCTTTAACCCTCTGGCAAGTTGACCCCGTGATATATTAATGTTGACAAAGCACTGCATTTCGGTTTCCGTCACAACTAGAGAAACACTACTGTAACGCTGGCCGTCATCACATGAACTTTAAAGTAACACTTTTGTGCCATGTATGGACTTCTATGGAATTTTCATGCAGTTTTCTTGGAATTTCATGCCATGACACTTTGTGAAATTGGACATGTTTTATCGAAGGGGATTCAATGGAATACCGCATTGCGATGTTTACCGGAATGAGAACTTGTTTGTGAAAGGGTATTCATGTTTTGTTTGGGGTTTCTTTGGAGGGATGCAATGTGATTCTTGGAGTTTGACTGTGATGTCATGGACTGACATTTTGGGGATGCAGTAGAATGTCATGGCAAGGAGTTCCTGGAAATTTCTTGGAATGACATGTCATGGGTTTTTGGGGTGTGGGATGGAGTGTCATGGGATGAGATTCATGGAATGTCAAGCGAAACATTGCATTGCCGTTGACAAGAAACGTCATGAGAATGAAAGAATGATGTTAAACATTGACAAAACATTGCAGCAACGCTGCCACATATTACGTGAATATGAGAGGAATGCTATTACTGCATTTATTCAACATCAGTCCTACAAAAGCACTGCATTTCAATCGCATTGCTCATGAAGAAATGGACAATCACACGAAAGGGTATAAAGAAACCCTCACTTTCGCCTAAACGCTCTCGTGTGCCAAAAAGCACCACTCTGCCCCGTGTGAGGCTCGAACTCACGACCTTCAGATTATGAGACTGACGCGCTGCCTAACTGCGCCAACGAGGCCTGTGTTGTGACTAGGGTGAGCGGGGGACCACTAGCTTCTAGATCATCTGCCATTCGGAGTAGCTCCAAAAACGCTGCTCGCCAGTAGCTGCAATGTCAGGATGGCCGAGCGGTCTAAGGCGCTGCGTTCAGATCGCAGTCTCCCCTGGAGGCGTGGGTTCGAATCCCACTTCTGACAAACCAAATTTTTGGCCGCGGGCTCAAGCTAGAGTCTTTAACCCTCTGGCAAGTTGACCCCGTGATATATTAATGTTGTCAAAGCACTGCATTTCGGTTTCCGTCACAACTAGAGAAACACTACTGTAACGCTGGCCGTCATCACATGAACTTTAAAGTAACACTTTTGTGCCATGTATGGACTTCTAAGGAATTTTCATGCAGTTTTCTTGGAATTTCATGCCATGACACTTTGTGAAATTGGACATGTTTTATCGAAGGGGATTCAATGGAATACCGCATTGCGATGTTTACCGGAATGAGAACTTGTTTGTGAAAGGGTATTCATGTTTTGTTTGGGGTTTCTTTGGAGGGATGCAATGTGATTCTTGGAGTTTGACTGTGATGTCATGGACTGACATTTTGGGGATGCAGTAGAATGTCATGGCAAGGAATTCCTGGAAATTTCTTGGAATGACATGTCATGGGTTTTTGGGGTGTGGGAGGGAGTGTCATGGGATGAGATTCATGGAATGTCCAGCGAAACATTGCATTGCCGTTGACAAGAAACGTCATGAGAATGAAAGAATGATGTTAAACATTGACAAAACATTGCAGCAACGCTGCCACATATTACGTGAATATGAGAGGAATGCTATTACTGCATTTATTCAACATCAGTCCTACAAAAGCACTGCATTTCAATCGCATTGCTCATGAAGAAATGGACAATCACACGAAAGGGTATAAAGAAACCCTCACTTTCGCCTAAACGCTCTCGTGTGCCAAAAAGCACCACTCTGCCCCGTGTGAGGCTCAAACTCACGACCTTCAGATTATGAGACTGACGCGCTGCCTAACTGCGCCAACGAGGCCTGTGTTGTGACTAGGGTGAGCGGGGGACCACTAGCTTCTAGATCATCTGCCATTCGGAGTAGCTCCAAAAACGCTGCTCGCCAGTAGCTGCAATGTCAGGATGGCCGAGCGGTCTAAGGCGCTGCGTTCAGGTCGCAGTCTCCCCTGGAGGCGTGGGTTCGAATCCCACTTCTGACAATCCAAATCTTTGGCCGCGGGCTCAAGCTAGAGTCTTTAACCCTCTGGCAAGTTGACCCCGTGATATATTAATGTTGTCAAAGCACTGCATTTCGGTTTCCGTCACAACTAGAGAAACACTACTGTAACGCTGGCCGTCATCACATGAACTTTAAAGTAACACTTTTGTGCCATGTATGGACTTCTATGGAATTTTCATGCAGTTTTCTTGGAATTTCATGCCATGACACTTTGTGAAATTGGACATGTTTTATCGAAGGGGATTCAATGGAATACCGCATTGCGATGTTTACCGGAATGAGAACTTGTTTGTGAAAGGGTATTCATGTTTTGTTTGGGTTTTCTTTGGAGGGATGCAATGTGATTCTTGGAGTTTGACTGTGATGTCATGGACTGACATTTTGGGGATGCAGTAGAATGTCATGGCAAGGAATTCCTGGAAATTTCTTGGAATGACATGTCATGGGTTTTTGGGGTGTGGGATGGAGTGTCATGGGATGAGATTCATGGAATGTCAAGCGAAACATTGCATTGCCGTTGACAAGAAACGTCATGAGAATGAAAGAATGATGTTAAACATTGACAAAACATTGCAGCAACGCTGCCACATATTACGTGAATATGAGAGGAATGCTATTACTGCATTTATTCAACATCAGTCCTACAAAAGCACTGCATTTCAATCGCATTGCTCATGAAGAAATGGACAATCACACGAAAGGGTATAAAGAAACCCTCACTTTCGCCTAAACGCTCTCGTGTGCCAAAAAGCACCACTCTGCCCCGTGTGAGGCTCGAACTCACGACCTTCAGATTATGAGACTGACGCGCTGCCTAACTGCGCCAACGAGGCCTGTGTTGTGACTAGGGTGAGTGGGGGACCACTAGCTTCTAGATCATCTGCCATTTGGAGTAGCTCCAAAAACGCTGCTCGTCAGTAGCTGCAATGTCAGGATGGCCGAGCGGTCTAAGGCGCTGCGTTCAGGTCGCAGTCTCCCCTGGAGGCGTGGGTTCGAATCCCACTTCTGACAAACCAAACCTTTGGCCGCGGGCTCAAGCTAGAGTCTTTAACCCTCTGGCAAGTTGACCCCGTGATATATTAATGTTGACAAAGCACTGCATTTCGGTTTCCGTCACAACTAGAGAAACACTACTGTAACGCTGGCCGTCATCACATGAACTTTAAAGTAACACTTTTGTGCCATGTATGGACTTCTATGGAATTTTCATGCAGTTTTCTTGGAATTTCATGCCATGACACTTTGTGAAATTGGACATGTTTTATCGAAGGGGATTCGATGGAATACCGCATTGCGATGTTTACCGGAATGAGAACTTGTTTGTGAAAGGGTATTCATGTTTTGTTTGGGGTTTCTTTGGAGGGATGCAATGTGATTCTTGGAGTTTGACTGTGATGTCATGGACTGACATTTTGGGGATGCAGTAGAATGTCATGGCAAGGAATTCCTGGAAATTTCTTGGAATGACATGTCATGGGTTTTTGGGGTGTGGGATGGAGTGTCATGGGATGAGATTCATGGAATGTCAAGCGAAACATTGCATTGCCGTTGACAAGAAACGTCATGAGAATGAAAGAATGATGTTAAACATTGACAAAACATTGCAGCAACGCTGCCACATATTACGTGAATATGAGAGGAATGCTATTACTGCATTTATTCAACATCAGTCCTACAAAAGCACTGCATTTCAATCGCATTGCTCATGAAGAAATGGACAATCACACGAAAGGGTATAAAGAAACCCTCACTTTCGCCTAAACGCTCTCGTGTGCCAAAAAGCACCACTCTGCCCCGTGTGAGGCTCGAACTCACGACCTTCAGATTATGAGACTGACGCGCTGCCTAACTGCGCCAACGAGGCCTGTGTTGTGACTAGGGTGAGCGGGGGACCACTAGCTTCTAGATCATCTGCCATTTGGAGTAGCTCCAAAAACGCTGCTCGCCAGTAGCTGCAATGTTAGGATGGCCGAGCGGTCTAAGGCGCTGCGTTCAGGTCGCAGTCTCCCCTGGAGGCGTGGGTTCGAATCCCACTTCTGACAAACCAAACCTTTGGCCGCGGGCTCAAGCTAGAGTCTTTAACCCTCTGGCAAGTTGACCCCGTGATATATTAATGTTGACAAAGACTGCATTTCGGTTTCCGTCACAACTAGAGAAACACTACTGTAACGCTGGCCGTCATCACATGAACTTTAAAGTAACACTTTTGTGCCATGTATGGACTTCTATGGAATTTTCATGCAGTTTTCTTGGAATTTCATGCCATGACACTTTGTGAAATTGGACATGTTTTATCGAAGGGGATTCAATGGAATACCGCATTGCGATGTTTACCGGAATGAGAACTTGTTTGTGAAAGGGTATTCATGTTTTGTTTGGGGTTTCTTTGGAGGGATGCAATGTGATTCTTGGAGTTTGACTGTGATGTCATGGACTGACATTTTGGGGATGCAGTAGAATGTCATGGCAAGGAATTCCTGGAAATTTCTTGGAATGACATGTCATGGGTTTTTGGGGTGTGGGATGGAGTGTCATGGGATGAGATTCATGGAATGTCAAGCGAAACATTGCATTGCCGTTGACAAGAAACGTCATGAGAATGAAAGAATGATGTTAAACATTGACAAAACATTGCAGCAACGCTGCCACATATTACGTGAATATGAGAGGAATGCTATTACTGCATTTATTCAACATCAGTCCTACAAAAGCACTGCATTTCAATCGCATTGCTCATGAAGAAATGGACAATCACACGAAAGGGTATAAAGAAACCCTCACTTTCGCCTAAACGCTCTCGTGTGCCAAAAAGCACCACTCTGCCCCGTGTGAGGCTCGAACTCACGACCTTCAGATTATGAGACTGACGCGCTGCCTAACTGCGCCAACGAGGCCTGTGTTGTGACTAGGGTGAGTGGGGGACCACTAGCTTCTAGATCATCTGCCATTTGGAGTAGCTCCAAAAACGCTGCTCGCCAGTAGCTGCAATGTCAGGATGGCCGAGCGGTCTAAGGCGCTGCGTTCAGGTCGCAGTCTCCCCTGGAGGCGTGGGTTCGAATCCCACTTCTGACAAACCAAACCTTTGGCCGCGGGCTCAAGCTAGAGTCTTTAACCCTCTGGCAAGTTGACCCCGTGATATATTAATGTTGACAAAGCACTGCATTTCGGTTTCCGTCACAACTAGAGAAACACTACTGTAACGCTGGCCGTCATCACATGAACTTTAAAGTAACACTTTTGTGCCATGTATGGACTTCTATGGAATTTTCATGCAGTTTTCTTGGAATTTCATGCCATGACACTTTGTGAAATTGGACATGTTTTATCGAAGGGGATTCAATGGAATACCGCATTGCGATGTTTACCGGAATGAGAACTTGTTTGTGAAAGGGTATTCATGTTTTGTTTGGGGTTTCTTTGGAGGGATGCAATGTGATTCTTGGAGTTTGACTGTGATGTCATGGACTGACATTTTGGGGATGCAGTAGAATGTCATGGCAAGGAATTCCTGGAAATTTCTTGGAATGACATGTCATGGGTTTTTGGGGTGTGGGATGGAGTGTCATGGGATGAGATTCATGGAATATCAAGCGAAACATTGCATTGCCGTTGACAAGAAACGTCATGAGAATGAAAGAATGATGTTAAACATTGACAAAACATTGCAGCAACGCTGCCACATATTACGTGAATATGAGAGGAATGCTATTACTGCATTTATTCAACATCAGTCCTACAAAAGCACTGCATTTCAATCGCATTGCTCATGAAGAAATGGACAATCACACGAAAGGGTATAAAGAAACCCTCACTTTCGCCTAAACGCTCTCGTGTGCCAAAAAGCACCACTCTGCCCCGTGTGAGGCTCAAACTCACGACCTTCAGATTATGAGACTGACGCGCTGCCTAACTGCGCCAACGAGGCCTGTGTTGTGACTAGGGTGAGCGGGGGACCACTAGCTTCTAGATCATCTGCCATTCGGAGTAGCTCCAAAAACGCTGCTCGCCAGTAGCTGCAATGTCAGGATGGCCGAGCGGTCTAAGGCGCTGCGTTCAGGTCGCAGTCTCCCCTGGAGGCGTGGGTTCGAATCCCACTTCTGACAATCCAAATCTTTGGCCGCGGGCTCAAGCTAGAGTCTTTAACCCTCTGGCAAGTTGACCCCGTGATATATTAATGTTGTCAAAGCACTGCATTTCGGTTTCCGTCACAACTAGAGAAACACTACTGTAACGCTGGCCGTCATCACATGAACTTTAAAGTAACACTTTTGTGCCATGTATGGACTTCTATGGAATTTTCATGCAGTTTTCTTGGAATTTCATGCCATGACACTTTGTGAAATTGGACATGTTTTATCGAAGGGGATTCAATGGAATACCGCATTGCGATGTTTACCGGAATGAGAACTTGTTTGTGAAAGGGTATTCATGTTTTGTTTGGGGTTTCTTTGGAGGGATGCAATGTGATTCTTGGAGTTTGACTGTGATGTCATGGACTGACATTTTGGGGATGCAGTAGAATGTCATGGCAAGGAATTCCTGGAAATTTCTTGGAATGACATGTCATGGGTTTTTGGGGTGTGGGATGGAGTGTCATGGGATGAGATTCATGGAATGTCAAGCGAAACATTGCATTGCCGTTGACAAGAAACGTCATGAGAATGAAAGAATGATGTTAAACATTGACAAAACATTGCAGCAACGCTGCCACATATTACGTGAATATGAGAGGAATGCTATTACTGCATTTATTCAACATCAGTCCTACAAAAGCACTGCATTTCAATCGCATTGCTCATGAAGAAATGGACAATCACACGAAAGGGTATAAAGAAACCCTCACTTTCGCCTAAACGCTCTCGTGTGCCAAAAAGCACCACTCTGCCCCGTGTGAGGCTCGAACTCACGACCTTCAGATTATGAGACTGACGCGCTGCCTAACTGCGCCAACGAGGCCTGTGTTGTGACTAGGGTGAGTGGGGGACCACTAGCTTCTAGATCATCTGCCATTTGGAGTAGCTCCAAAAACGCTGCTCGTCAGTAGCTGCAATGTCAGGATGGCCGAGCGGTCTAAGGCGCTGCGTTCAGGTCGCAGTCTCCCCTGGAGGCGTGGGTTCGAATCCCACTTCTGACAAACCAAACCTTTGGCCGCGGGCTCAAGCTAGAGTCTTTAACCCTCTGGCAAGTTGACCCCGTGATATATTAATGTTGACAAAGCACTGCATTTCGGTTTCCGTCACAACTAGAGAAACACTACTGTAACGCTGGCCGTCATCACATGAACTTTAAAGTAACACTTTTGTGCCATGTATGGACTTCTATGGAATTTTCATGCAGTTTTCTTGGAATTTCATGCCATGACACTTTGTGAAATTGGACATGTTTTATCGAAGGGGATTCGATGGAATACCGCATTGCGATGTTTACCGGAATGAGAACTTGTTTGTGAAAGGGTATTCATGTTTTGTTTGGGGTTTCTTTGGAGGGATGCAATGTGATTCTTGGAGTTTGACTGTGATGTCATGGACTGACATTTTGGGGATGCAGTAGAATGTCATGGCAAGGAATTCCTGGAAATTTCTTGGAATGACATGTCATGGGTTTTTGGGGTGTGGGATGGAGTGTCATGGGATGAGATTCATGGAATGTCAAGCGAAACATTGCATTGCCGTTGACAAGAAACGTCATGAGAATGAAAGAATGATGTTAAACATTGACAAAACATTGCAGCAACGCTGCCACATATTACGTGAATATGAGAGGAATGCTATTACTGCATTTATTCAACATCAGTCCTACAAAAGCACTGCATTTCAATCGCATTGCTCATGAAGAAATGGACAATCACACGAAAGGGTATAAAGAAACCCTCACTTTCGCCTAAACGCTCTCGTGTGCCAAAAAGCACCACTCTGCCCCGTGTGAGGCTCGAACTCACGACCTTCAGATTATGAGACTGACGCGCTGCCTAACTGCGCCAACGAGGCCTGTGTTGTGACTAGGGTGAGTGGGGGACCACTAGCTTCTAGATCATCTGCCATTTGGAGTAGCTCCAAAAACGCTGCTCGCCAGTAGCTGCAATGTCAGGATGGCCGAGCGGTCTAAGGCGCTGCGTTCAGGTCGCAGTCTCCCCTGGAGGCGTGGGTTCGAATCCCACTTCTGACAAACCAAACCTTTGGCCGCGGGCTCAAGCTAGAGTCTTTAACCCTCTGGCAAGTTGACCCCGTGATATATTAATGTTGACAAAGCACTGCATTTCGGTTTCCGTCACAACTAGAGAAACACTACTGTAACGCTGGCCGTCATCACATGAACTTTAAAGTAACACTTTTGTGCCATGTATGGACTTCTATGGAATTTTCATGCAGTTTTCTTGGAATTTCATGCCATGACACTTTGTGAAATTGGACATGTTTTATCGAAGGGGATTCAATGGAATACCGCATTGCGATGTTTACCGGAATGAGAACTTGTTTGTGAAAGGGTATTCATGTTTTGTTTGGGGTTTCTTTGGAGGGATGCAATGTGATTCTTGGAGTTTGACTGTGATGTCATGGACTGACATTTTGGGGATGCAGTAGAATGTCATGGCAAGGAATTCCTGGAAATTTCTTGGAATGACATGTCATGGGTTTTTGGGGTGTGGGATGGAGTGTCATGGGATGAGATTCATGGAATGTCAAGCGAAACATTGCATTGCCGTTGACAAGAAACGTCATGAGAATGAAAGAATGATGTTAAACATTGACAAAACATTGCAGCAACGCTGCCACATATTACGTGAATATGAGAGGAATGCTATTACTGCATTTATTCAACATCAGTCCTACAAAAGCACTGCATTTCAATCGCATTGCTCATGAAGAAATGGACAATCACACGAAAGGGTATAAAGAAACCCTCACTTTCGCCTAAACGCTCTCGTGTGCCAAAAAGCACCACTCTGCCCCGTGTGAGGCTTGAACTTACGACCTTCAGATTATGAGACTGACGCGCTGCCTAACTGCGCCAACGAGGCCTGTGTTGTGACTAGGGTGAGTGGGGGACCACTAGCTTCTAGATCATCTGCCATTCGGAGTAGCTCCAAAAACGCTGCTCGTCAGTAGCTGCAATGTCAGGATGGCCGAGCGGTCTAAGGCGCTGCGTTCAGGTCGCAGTCTCCCCTGGAGGCGTGGGTTCGAATCCCACTTCTGACAAACCAAACCTTTGGCCGCGGGCTCAAGCTAGAGTCTTTAACCCTCTGGCAAGTTGACCCCGTGATATATTAATGTTGACAAAGCACTGCATTTCGGTTTCCGTCACAACTAGAGAAACACTACTGTAACGCTGGCCGTCATCACATGAACTTTAAAGTAACACTTTTGTGCCATGTATGGACTTCTATGGAATTTTCATGCAGTTTTCTTGGAATTTCATGCCATGACACTTTGTGAAATTGGACATGTTTTATCGAAGGGGATTCAATGGAATACCGCATTGCGATGTTTACCGGAATGAGAACTTGTTTGTGAAAGGGTATTCATGTTTTGTTTGGGGTTTCTTTGGAGGGATGCAATGTGATTCTTGGAGTTTGACTGTGATGTCATGGACTGACATTTTGGGGATGCAGTAGAATGTCATGGCAAGGAATTCCTGGAAATTTCTTGGAATTACATGTCATGGGTTTTTGGGGTGTGGGATGGAGTGTCATGGGATGAGATTCATGGAATGTCAAGCGAAACATTGCATTGCCGTTGACAAGAAACGTCATGAGAATGAAAGAATGATGTTAAACATTGACAAAACATTGCAGCAACGCTGCCACATATTACGTGAATATGAGAGGAATGCTATTACTGCATTTATTCAACATCAGTCCTACAAAAGCACTGCATTTCAATCGCATTGCTCATGAAGAAATGGACAATCACACGAAAGGGTATAAAGAAACCCTCACTTTCGCCTAAACGCTCTCGTGTGCCAAAAAGCACCACTCTGCCCCGTGTGAGGCTCGAACTCACGACCTTCAGATTATGAGACTGACGCGCTGCCTAACTGCGCCAACGAGGCCTGTGTTGTGACTAGGGTGAGTGGGGGACCACTAGCTTCTAGATCATCTGCCATTTGGAGTAGCTCCAAAAACGCTGCTCGCCAGTAGCTGCAATGTCAGGATGGCCGAGCGGTCTAAGGCGCTGCGTTCAGGTCGCAGTCTCCCCTGGAGGCGTGGGTTCGAATCCCACTTCTGACAAACCAAACCTTTGGCCGCGGGCTCAAGCTAGAGTCTTTAACCCTCTGGCAAGTTGACCCCGTGATATATTAATGTTGACAAAGCACTGCATTTCGGTTTCCGTCACAACTAGAGAAACACTACTGTAACGCTGGCCGTCATCACATGAACTTTAAAGTAACACTTTTGTGCCATGTATGGACTTCTATGGAATTTTCATGCAGTTTTCTTGGAATTTCATGCCATGACACTTTGTGAAATTGGACATGTTTTATCGAAGGGGATTCAATGGAATACCGCATTGCGATGTTTACCGGAATGAGAACTTGTTTGTGAAAGGGTATTCATGTTTTGTTTGGGGTTTCTTTGGAGGGATGCAATGTGATTCTTGGAGTTTGACTGTGATGTCATGGACTGACATTTTGGGGATGCAGTAGAATGTCATGGCAAGGAATTCCTGGAAATTTCTTGGAATGACATGTCATGGGTTTTTGGGGTGTGGGATGGAGTGTCATGGGATGAGATTCATGGAATGTCAAGCGAAACATTGCATTGCCGTTGACAAGAAACGTCATGAGAATGAAAGAATGATGTTAAACATTGACAAAACATTGCAGCAACGCTGCCACATATTACGTGAATATGAGAGGAATGCTATTACTGCATTTATTCAACATCAGTCCTACAAAAGCACTGCATTTCAATCGCATTGCTCATGAAGAAATGGACAATCACACGAAAGGGTATAAAGAAACCCTCACTTTCGCCTAAACGCTCTCGTGTGCCAAAAAGCACCACTCTGCCCCGTGTGAGGCTCGAACTCACGACCTTCAGATTATGAGACTGACGCGCTGCCTAACTGCGCCAACGAGGCCTGTGTTGTGACTAGGGTGAGTGGGGGACCACTAGCTTCTAGATCATCTGCCATTTGGAGTAGCTCCAAAAACGCTGCTCGCCAGTAGCTGCAATGTCAGGATGGCCGAGCGGTCTAAGGCGCTGCATTCAGGTCGCAGTCTCCCCTGGAGGCGTGGGTTCGAATCCCACTTCTGACAAACCAAACCTTTGGCCGCGGGCTCAAGCTAGAGTCTTTAACCCTCTGGCAAGTTGACCCCGTGATATATTAATGTTGACAAAGCACTGCATTTCGGTTTCCGTCACAACTAGAGAAACACTACTGTAACGCTGGCCGTCATCACATGAACTTTAAAGTAACACTTTTGTGCCATGTATGGACTTCTATGGAATTTTCATGCAGTTTTCTTGGAATTTCATGCCATGACACTTTGTGAAATTGGACATGTTTTATCGAAGGGGATTCAATGGAATACCGCATTGCGATGTTTACCGGAATGAGAACTTGTTTGTGAAAGGGTATTCATGTTTTGTTTGGGGTTTCTTTGGAGGGATGCAATGTGATTCTTGGAGTTTGACTGTGATGTCATGGACTGACATTTTGGGGATGCAGTAGAATGTCATGGCAAGGAATTCCTGGAAATTTCTTGGAATGACATGTCATGGGTTTTTGGGGTGTGGGATGGAGTGTCATGGGATGAGATTCATGGAATGTCAAGCGAAACATTGCATTGCCGTTGACAAGAAACGTCATGAGAATGAAAGAATGATGTTAAACATTGACAAAACATTGCAGCAACGCTGCCACATATTACGTGAATATGAGAGGAATGCTATTACTGCATTTATTCAACATCAGTCCTACAAAAGCACTGCATTTCAATCGCATTGCTCATGAAGAAATGGACAATCACACGAAAGGGTATAAAGAAACCCTCACTTTCGCCTAAACGCTCTCGTGTGCCAAAAAGCACCACTCTGCCCCGTGTGAGGCTCGAACTCACGACCTTCAGATTATGAGACTGACGCGCTGCCTAACTGCGCCAACGAGGCCTGTGTTGTGACTAGGGTGAGCGGGGAACCACTAGCTTCTAGATCATCTGCCATTCGGAGTAGCTCCAAAAACGCTGCTCGCCAGTAGCTGCAATGTCAGGATGGCCGAGCGGTCTAAGGCGCTGCGTTCAGGTCGCAGTCTCCCCTGGAGGCGTGGGTTCGAATCCCACTTCTGACAAACCAAATCTTTGGCCGCGGGCTCAAGCTAGAGTCTTTAACCCTCTGGCAAGTTGACCCCGTGATATATTAATGTTGACAAAGCACTGCATTTCGGTTTCCGTCACAACTAGAGAAACACTACTGTAACGCTGGCCGTCATCACATGAACTTTAAAGTAACACTTTTGTGCCATGTATGGACTTCTATGGAATTTTCATGCAGTTTTCTTGGAATTTCATGCCATGACACTTTGTGAAATTGGACATGTTTTATCGAAGGGGATTCAATGGAATACCGCATTGCGATGTTTACCGGAATGAGAACTTGTTTGTGAAAGGGTATTCATGTTTTGTTTGGGGTTTCTTTGGAGGGATGCAATGTGATTCTTGGAGTTTGACTGTGATGTCATGGACTGACATTTTGGGGATGCAGTAGAATGTCATGGCAAGGAATTCCTGGAAATTTCTTGGAATGACACGTCATGGGTTTTTGGGGTGTGGGATGGAGTGTCATGGGATGAGATTCATGGAATGTCAAGCGAAACATTGCATTGCCGTTGACAAGAAACGTCATGAGAATGAAAGAATGATGTTAAACATTGACAAAACATTGCAGCAACGCTGCCACATATTACGTGAATATGAGAGGAATGCTATTACTGCATTTATTCAACATCAGTCCTACAAAAGCACTGCATTTCAATCGCATTGCTCATGAAGAAATGGACAATCACACGAAAGGGTATAAAGAAACCCTCACTTTCGCCTAAACGCTCTCGTGTGCCAAAAAGCACCACTCTGCCCCGTGTGAGGCTCAAACTCACGACCTTCAGATTATGAGACTGACGCGCTGCCTAACTGCGCCAACGAGGCCTGTGTTGTGACTAGGGTGAGCGGGGGACCACTAGCTTCTAGATCATCTGCCATTCGGAGTAGCTCCAAAAACGCTGCTCGCCAGTAGCTGCAATGTCAGGATGGCCGAGCGGTCTAAGGCGCTGCGTTCAGGTCGCAGTCTCCCCTGGAGGCGTGGGTTCGAATCCCACTTCTGACAATCCAAATCTTTGGCCGCGGGCTCAAGCTAGAGTCTTTAACCCTCTGGCAAGTTGACCCCGTGATATATTAATGTTGTCAAAGCACTGCATTTCGGTTTCCGTCACAACTAGAGAAACACTACTGTAAAGCTGGCCGTCATCACATGAACTTTAAAGTAACACTTTTGTGCCATGTATGGACTTCTATGGAATTTTCATGCAGTTTTCTTGGAATTTCATGCCATGACACTTTGTGAAATTGGACATGTTTTATCGAAGGGGATTCAATGGAATACCGCATTGCGATGTTTACCGGAATGAGAACTTGTTTGTGAAAGGGTATTCATGTTTTGTTTGGGGTTTCTTTGGAGGGATGCAATGTGATTCTTGGAGTTTGACTGTGATGTCATGGACTGACATTTTGGGGATGCAGTAGAATGTCATGGCAAGGAATTCCTGGAAATTTCTTGGAATGACATGTCATGGGTTTTTGGGGTGTGGGATGGAGTGTCATGGGATGAGATTCATGGAATGTCAAGCGAAACATTGCATTGCCGTTGACAAGAAACGTCATGAGAATGAAAGAATGATGTTAAACATTGACAAAACATTGCAGCAACGCTGCCACATATTACGTGAATATGAGAGGAATGCTATTACTGCATTTATTCAACATCAGTCCTACAAAAGCACTGCATTTCAATCGCATTGCTCATGAAGAAATGGACAATCACACGAAAGGGTATAAAGAAACCCTCACTTTCGCCTAAACGCTCTCGTGTGCCAAAAAGCACCACTCTGCCCCGTGTGAGGCTCGAACTCACGACCTTCAGATTATGAGACTGACGCGCTGCCTAACTGCGCCAACGAGGCCTGTGTTGTGACTAGGGTGAGTGGGGGACAACTAGCTTCTAGATCATCTGCCATTCGGAGTAGCTCCAAAAACGCTGCTCGTCAGTAGACGAATGTCAGGATGGCCGAGCGGTCTAATGCTGCGTTCACACCAAACGCGAATTGAGCGTCAGGCGCGAGTGATTTCAATGTTAAGTCAATGGAAAGGCGCGTTGACGCGCGTCTGGAGGTCCCGCGGCGCGGAAGGCGCGTTACGCGCGGCGCGAAGGACGCGAATCCGCTTCATTCGCGCGTCCAGTTCGCGCGAATGGCGCGAATTGGACGCGAATTGAGCGTCTTGCGCGATACGCGCGTTACACGCGAATGGTGCTTTTGTGCATTCACGCGTTTGAAGCGAATTCGCGTCTGACGCCCAAGTTGAAAAATTTGAACTTTGGCGTCAATTCGCGCCGCGTTAACCAATCAGGAGCCTGCTTGCTGCTGTCACGTGGTAAAGTGACGTGTATGAGAAACCCTGCATAAATTAAAAACAGTACTATTGTGTCACAAAATGTAGTTTTAAGACGTTTTCAGGTGGGAATTCAGTTGTTTAAAGCTCAAATCTGTGGTTTATTTATAAAGAGAGCGCCTATTTTAAAAAAATAATCTTGTGTTTTTGGAGTTGTGAGATCCAGGCGATCACCGGGCAATCACTGCTCATAACCCCGGCGAAGGCAGCCTTTCCTCGGCCAGTCCTTCTGGCGTCTGCCGCTGGCTCTGATGTCCTGTAGTGGTTCGTTTTGTGTAGATCTAACGGCCGAGCTTTGCTCTCATGAATCTATAATTTGTTGTCTGCCAAATCGTTTTGACTGAGGGCAAAGAGAAGTTTAATAACTTTATGTTTTAAGGATATTTAAATATACATGTACTGAAGATGATGTAGGAGTTGCCTGGACCACATTTGTGTGGCTATTAATGCTTAATATATATGTTTAATGAAAATGAAAAGAGGCAGAGTGGTGTTTTATGACATATTTCTCCTGGAGTGCCTTGAACGCGCGTCAATTTCGCTTCCAACGCTCGATTTCTACGCGCGTCCAATTCTCTGCTGACGCGCGAATGCATTCAAAATGTACGCGCGTGAAACTAGACGCGGTAGACGCGATTTTGACGCTCAATTCGCGTTTGGTGTGAACGCAGCATAAGGCGCTGCGTTCAGGTCGCAGTCTCCCCTGGAGGCGTGGGTTCGAATCCCACTTCTGACAAACCAAACCTTTGGCCGCGGGCTCAAGCTAGAGTCTTTAACCCTCTGGCAAGTTGACCCCGTGATATATTAATGTTGACAAAGCACTGCATTTCGGTTTCCGTCACAACTAGAGAAACACTACTGTAACGCTGGCCGTCATCACATGAACTTTAAAGTAACACTTTTGTGCCATGTATGGACTTCTATGGAATTTTCATGCAGTTTTCTTGGAATTTCATGCCATGACACTTTGTGAAATTGGACATGTTTTATCGAAGGGGATTCAATGGAATACCGCATTGCGATGTTTACCGGAATGAGAACTTGTTTGTGAAAGGGTATTCATGTTTCGTTTGGGGTTTCTTTGGAGGGATGCAATGTGATTCTTGGAGTTTGACTGTGATGTCATGGACTGACATTTTGGGGATGCAGTAGAATGTCATGGCAAGGAATTCCTGGAAATTTCTTGGAATGACATGTCATGGGTTTTTGGGGTGTGGGATGGAGTGTCATGGGATGAGATTCATGGAATGTCAAGCGAAACATTGCATTGCCGTTGACAAGAAACGTCATGAGAATGAAAGAATGATGTTAAACATTGACAAAACATTGCAGCAACGCTGCCACATATTACGTGAATATGAGAGGAATGCTATTACTGCATTTATTCAACATCAGTCCTACAAAAGCACTGCATTTCAATCGCATTGCTCATGAAGAAATGGACAATCACACGAAAGGGTATAAAGAAACCCTCACTTTCGCCTAAACGCTCTCGTGTGCCAAAAAGCACCACTCTGCCCCGTGTGAGGCTCGAACTCACGACCTTCAGATTATGAGACTGACGCGCTGCCTAACTGCGCCAACGAGGCCTGTGTTGTGACTAGGGTGAGTGGGGGACCACTAGCTTCTAGATCATCTGCCATTTGGAGTAGCTCCAAAAACGCTGCTCGCCAGTAGCTGCAATGTCAGGATGGCCGAGCGGTCTAAGGCGCTGCGTTCAGGTCGCAGTCTCCCCTGGAGGCGTGGGTTCGAATCCCACTTCTGACAAACCAAACCTTTGGCCGCGGGCTCAAGCTAGAGTCTTTAACCCTCTGGCAAGTTGACCCCGTGATATATTAATGTTGACAAAGCACTGCATTTCGGTTTCCGTCACAACTAGAGAAACACTACTGTAACGCTGGCCGTCATCACATGAACTTTAAAGTAACACTTTTGTGCCATGTATGGACTTCTATGGAATTTTCATGCAGTTTTCTTGGAATTTCATGCCATGACACTTTGTGAAATTGGACATGTTTTATCGAAGGGGATTCAATGGAATACCGCATTGCGATGTTTACCGGAATGAGAACTTGTTTGTGAAAGGGTATTCATGTTTTGTTTGGGGTTTCTTTGGAGGGATGCAATGTGATTCTTGGAGTTTGACTGTGATGTCATGGACTGACATTTTGGGGATGCAGTAGAATGTCATGGCAAGGAATTCCTGGAAATTTCTTGGAATGACATGTCATGGGTTTTTGGGGTGTGGGATGGAGTGTCATGGGATGAGATTCATGGAATGTCAAGCGAAACATTGCATTGCCGTTGACAAGAAACGTCATGAGAATGAAAGAATGATGTTAAACATTGACAAAACATTGCAGCAACGCTGCCACATATTACGTGAATATGAGAGGAATGCTATTACTGCATTTATTCAACATCAGTCCTACAAAAGCACTGCATTTCAATCGCATTGCTCATGAAGAAATGGACAATCACACGAAAGGGTATAAAGAAACCCTCACTTTCGCCTAAACGCTCTCGTGTGCCAAAAAGCACCACTCTGCCCCGTGTGAGGCTCGAACTCACGACCTTCAGATTATGAGACTGACGCGCTGCCTAACTGCGCCAACGAGGCCTGTGTTGTGACTAGGGTGAGTGGGGGACCACTAGCTTCTAGATCATCTGCCATTTGGAGTAGCTCCAAAAACGCTGCTCGCCAGTAGCTGCAATGTCAGGATGGCCGAGCGGTCTAAGGCGCTGCGTTCAGGTCGCAGTCTCCCCTGGAGGCGTGGGTTCGAATCCCACTTCTGACAAACCAAACCTTTGGCCGCGGGCTCAAGCTAGAGTCTTTAACCCTCTGGCAAGTTGACCCCGTGATATATTAATGTTGACAAAGCACTGCATTTCGGTTTCCGTCACAACTAGAGAAACACTACTGTAACGCTGGCCGTCATCACATGAACTTTAAAGTAACACTTTTGTGCCATGTATGGACTTCTATGGAATTTTCATGCAGTTTTCTTGGAATTTCATGCCATGACACTTTGTGAAATTGGACATGTTTTATCGAAGGGGATTCAATGGAATACCGCATTGCGATGTTTACCGGAATGAGAACTTGTTTGTGAAAGGGTATTCATGTTTTGTTTGGGGTTTCTTTGGAGGGATGCAATGTGATTCTTGGAGTTTGACTGTGATGTCATGGACTGACATTTTGGGGATGCAGTAGAATGTCATGGCAAGGAATTCCTGGAAATTTCTTGGAATGACATGTCATGGGTTTTTGGGGTGTGGGATGGAGTGTCATGGGATGAGATTCATGGAATGTCAAGCGAAACATTGCATTGCCGTTGACAAGAAACGTCATGAGAATGAAAGAATGATGTTAAACATTGACAAAACATTGCAGCAACGCTGCCACATATTACGTGAATATGAGAGGAATGCTATTACTGCATTTATTCAACATCAGTCCTACAAAAGCACTGCATTTCAATCGCATTGCTCATGAAGAAATGGACAATCACACGAAAGGGTATAAAGAAACCCTCACTTTCGCCTAAACGCTCTCGTGTGCCAAAAAGCACCACTCTGCCCCGTGTGAGGCTCGAACTCACGACCTTCAGATTATGAGACTGACGCGCTGCCTAACTGCGCCAACGAGGCCTGTGTTGTGACTAGGGTGAGCGGGGGACCACTAGCTTCTAGATCATCTGCCATTCGGAGTAGCTCCAAAAACGCTGCTCGCCAGTAGCTGCAATGTCAGGATGGCCGAGCGGTCTAAGGCGCTGCGTTCAGGTCGCAGTCTCCCCTGGAGGCGTGGGTTCGAATCCCACTTCTGACAATCCAAATCTTTGGCCGCGGGCTCAAGCTAGAGTCTTTAACCCTCTGGCAAGTTGACCCCGTGATATATTAATGTTGTCAAAGCACTGCATTTCGGTTTCCGTCACAACTAGAGAAACACTACTGTAACGCTGGCCGTCATCACATGAACTTTAAAGTAACACTTTTGTGCCATGTATGGACTTCTATGGAATTTTCATGCAGTTTTCTTGGAATTTCATGCCATGACACTTTGTGAAATTGGACATGTTTTATCGAAGGGGATTCAATGGAATACCGCATTGCGATGTTTACCGGAATGAGAACTTGTTTGTGAAAGGGTATTCATGTTTTGTTTGGGGTTTCTTTGGAGGGATGCAATGTGATTCTTGGAGTTTGACTGTGATGTCATGGACTGACATTTTGGGGATGCAGTAGAATGTCATGGCAAGGAATTCCTGGAAATTTCTTGGAATGACATGTCATGGGTTTTTGGGGTGTGGGATGGAGTGTCATGGGATGAGATTCATGGAATGTCAAGCGAAACATTGCATTGCCGTTGACAAGAAACGTCATGAGAATGAAAGAATGATGTTAAACATTGACAAAACATTGCAGCAACGCTGCCACATATTACGTGAATATGAGAGGAATGCTATTACTGCATTTATTCAACATCAGTCCTACAAAAGCACTGCATTTCAATCGCATTGCTCATGAAGAAATGGACAATCACACGAAAGGGTATAAAGAAACCCTCACTTTCGCCTAAACGCTCTCGTGTGCCAAAAAGCACCACTCTGCCCCGTGTGAGGCTCGAACTCACGACCTTCAGATTATGAGACTGACGCGCTGCCTAACTGCGCCAACGAGGCCTGTGTTGTGACTAGGGTGAGCGGGGGACCACTAGCTTCTAGATCATCTGCCATTCGGAGTAGCTCCAAAAACGCTGCTCGCCAGTAGCTGCAATGTCAGGATGGCCGAGCGGTCTAAGGCGCTGCGTTCAGGTCGCAGTCTCCCCTGGAGGCGTGGGTTCAAATCCCACTTCTGACAAACCAAACCTTTGGCCGCGGGCTCAAGCTAGAGTCTTTAACCCTCTGGCAAGTTGACCCCGTGATATATTAATGTTGACAAAGCACTGCATTTCGGTTTCCGTCACAACTAGAGAAACACTACTGTAACGCTGGCCGTCATCACATGAACTTTAAAGTAACACTTTTGTGCCATGTATGGACTTCTATGGAATTTTCATGCAGTTTTCTTGGAATTTCATGCCATGACACTTTGTGAAATTGGACATGTTTTATCGAAGGGGATTCAATGGAATACCGCATTGCGATGTTTACCGGAATGAGAACTTGTTTGTGAAAGGGTATTCATGTTTTGTTTGGGGTTTCTTTGGAGGGATGCAATGTGATTCTTGGAGTTTGACTGTGATGTCATGGACTGACATTTTGGGGATGCAGTAGAATGTCATGGCAAGGAGTTCCTGGAAATTTCTTGGAATGACATGTCATGGGTTTTTGGGGTGTGGGATGGAGTGTCATGGGATGAGATTCATGGAATGTCAAGCGAAACATTGCATTGCCGTTGACAAGAAACGTCATGAGAATGAAAGAATGATGTTAAACATTGACAAAACATTGCAGCAACGCTGCCACATATTACGTGAATATGAGAGGAATGCTATTACTGCATTTATTCAACATCAGTCCTACAAAAGCACTGCATTTCAATCGCATTGCTCATGAAGAAATGGACAATCACACGAAAGGGTATAAAGAAACCCTCACTTTCGCCTAAACGCTCTCGTGTGCCAAAAAGCACCACTCTGCCCCGTGTGAGGCTCAAACTCACGACCTTCAGATTATGAGACTGACGCGCTGCCTAACTGCGCCAACGAGGCCTGTGTTGTGACTAGGGTGAGCGGGGGACCACTAGCTTCTAGATCATCTGCCATTCGGAGTAGCTCCAAAAACGCTGCTCGCCAGTAGCTGCAATGTCAGGATGGCCGAGCGGTCTAAGGCGCTGCGTTCAGGTCGCAGTCTCCCCTGGAGGCGTGGGTTCGAATCCCACTTCTGACAAACCAAATCTTTGGCCGCGGGCTCAAGCTAGAGTCTTTAACCCTCTGGCAAGTTGACCCCGTGATATATTAATGTTGACAAAGCACTGCATTTCGGTTTCCGTCACAACTAGAGAAACACTACTGTAACGCTGGCCGTCATCACATGAACTTTAAAGTAACACTTTTGTGCCATGTATGGACTTCTATGGAATTTTCATGCAGTTTTCTTGGAATTTCATGCCATGACACTTTGTGAAATTGGACATGTTTTATCGAAGGGGATTCAATGGAATACCGCATTGCGATGTTTACCGGAATGAGAACTTGTTTGTGAAAGGGTATTCATGTTTTGTTTGGGGTTTCTTTGGAGGGATGCAATGTGATTCTTGGAGTTTGACTGTGATGTCATGGACTGACATTTTGGGGATGCAGTAGAATGTCATGGCAAGGAATTCCTGGAAATTTCTTGGAATGACATGTCATGGGTTTTTGGGGTGTGGGATGGAGTGTCATGGGATGAGATTCATGGAATGTCAAGCGAAACATTGCATTGCCGTTGACAAGAAACGTCATGAGAATGAAAGAATGATGTTAAACATTGACAAAACATTGCAGCAACGCTGCCACATATTACGTGAATATGAGAGGAATGCTATTACTGCATTTATTCAACATCAGTCCTACAAAAGCACTGCATTTCAATCGCATTGCTCATGAAGAAATGGACAATCACACGAAAGGGTATAAAGAAACCCTCACTTTCGCCTAAACGCTCTCGTGTGCCAAAAAGCACCACTCTGCCCCGTGTGAGGCTCAAACTCACGACCTTCAGATTATGAGACTGACGCGCTGCCTAACTGCGCCAACGAGGCCTGTGTTGTGACTAGGGTGAGCGGGGGACCACTAGCTTCTAGATCATCTGCCATTCGGAGTAGCTCCAAAAAGGCTGCTCGCCAGTAGCTGCAATGTCAGGATGGCCGAGCGGTCTAAGGCGCTGCGTTCAGGTCGCAGTCTCCCCTGGAGGCTTGGGTTCGAATCCCACTTCTGACAATCCAAATCTTTGGCCGCGGGCTCAAGCTAGAGTCTTTAACCCTCTGGCAAGTTGACCCCGTGATATAT